>NW_017307714.1:308650-332234 GCF_000935625.1 Nanorana parkeri
TATATATATATATATATATATACACATATGTACACACACACACAAATATATAGGTTTCGTGTCCACACTAAACGTAAGGAAACATTGACAGCACCCTATCTTTCTACTTTTTCACTTTTATATTAGAAGACTTTTAGCTTAGCTTTATGATATTTATTTTGATAAAGGGTGCATTTTATTTCTAGATTCACCAAAATTGCATATACATAATTGTTATTTCTCTCTGATGTCAGTGTTGGAATTAATTAGTGTGCTTCTCCCTTTCATCTTTTCTTTTACTAACCCATAATGAAAACTGCACTTTCTAATAGGGCAATCTATTTCTAGAGGAGTCATTAACTCTTTCCAAGCTTCATCACCCTTTTTGTATTCACTAAAATTTAGATTCAGATGTTTTAACAGGGATGTGCTATCGGAACTATAGTTAATTTGGATTTTTATTTAAATTGTTTTCCATATTAAATACTTGTTTGCAACAATATACTTTTAGGTGTTTTTTTTTCTTTGCACATTGGCCACATGTGTTTCTAAAAACCAGCAGTACTAAAGATTAAAACTTTTAGATACTTTTCAGTATGCAAATGCTGTTAATCACAAGCATGGGAAAAAAAATGCAGTCTAGACCTAGTCGGGTTTCTGTCTAGATGGTAACTGACATTTTATGACCTCTCTTCCTTACAGGAGGGGCATAATGCTCTCTTCAAAATAAGAGCATCTCTGCCCACCCCCATATATCAAAAAAAAAGGAAAATTAAAATCACTTTATATTATTTTTACTATCAAAACCTGGACTTTGAGATAGTTTTCCTAGTGGGCATTTCCCTTTTAACTGCTTTTGAAGCTAGAGATTTAATCAGCAGACTACCAATGATGATAAAAGAGCATACAATAAATGATCAGACTGTCCTGGTATTTGGCTAGAAAAAGTGACAACTTATTGAAAGTTCTCAAGGAATCATTTATATTTTACACTCCACTTGGCAGCTGATTTGAGATTGTCTGTTAGCATAACAAAGGCTCTGAGCATGTGAACTTCAGAAACCTTTCGACCTCTTTGCTGCTAGTATGAATAGCTCCCAGTCTTGCCCATACAGATTTCCCAAAGCTCCCCTGTTCGTGGCTAAATTGTTAATCAGGGTAATTTAATATAGTTTTCAATATGCCTCATCTCTTATTGGGAAAGGTATTCAAAGCTTCACTCCCTCCCATCCTTAAAAAAGCCCCCCCTTTCCTATTCAAATTGTAAGAGGGGCAGCTGCAGACAAGCCCCCATGAACGGTATATGAAGACCAGGGCCAGAGAGGAAATTCTCACAAATACCGCTTTCTTTCTTGTATTTCAGTGTAAACTGAATCCCAGACTATTTGCTAGAGCACAAAAAAACAAAAACTACATCTCAGTGTCAAAAAACAAATATAACAGTCTGGGCTTCCTCAGGAGCTACAAACAGAATCTCCTCCTCTTCTTTACACCACATGCACACTCTTTCCAGACATAAGGCCATCTTATTGTAATTTATCACACACAAAAACAAGTTTGTATCAATTCAAATGCACATTAGTTGGCTGAGAAAAGGACCTTTTGCAAATATATCCATTTTAATCCAGTTAATACCAAAAAGCCCTCATAGTGAGACATTAATTATGTTGAAAACATCTAGTAGGTTCTGATTTGAGGAAGAACTGAATAATGCCAATGATGTCCAAAAACATATCTTTCATTTTTTTTTTTTTCAAGAGCTGTAACAACAGCAGCAGGCAGGAAGGCAGCTGTCCTCCAAGATCTTTTGGAAATGGTTTTCTGAGGACCAAACA
The DNA here is from genome assembly GCF_000935625.1 of Nanorana parkeri. Lineage (NCBI taxonomy): Eukaryota > Metazoa > Chordata > Amphibia > Anura > Dicroglossidae > Nanorana > Nanorana parkeri. Next base: position 310,465 of record NW_017307714.1, read on the forward strand.
AGTTTACACTGAAGACAATCAATTTAGAGGAGGCATTTTAAAAACAACATTTTTGAAATGTCTGTTTGCATTGTGCACGTGTGGTAATCCAGACATACTGGGTTCATGATCTGTAAGGAAGTAAAACCACAGTCACCATGTTTGTTCACTTAGATGTTTAGGCCAAAACACAGTTTAAGAGCCTATTTTTCTACCTTTCTTCTTTCTTTACTTTATAATTTCACACTTTGTCCCTTCAGATTCATTTACTATCCAAATCTATTTCCATTGGGCTGCACAAAACGACATACGTTTTAAGTTTGTTTTCTTTGATATTTTACCATGTATAATAATTCTTAAGATTTGCCTAAGAAGGGAAAAGATCTTAAAAGCTAAGGCTCCATATTGACATATCTTTTTTTATGTTGGCCTAACTTGAAATACTTTTAATTCCTGCAGGAGTAACAAAACCACTACAAAAATATCCCTGTAGAGAAATATGTTGCTAGAATTATATTCCTACATAGTTATAATCAACAGCTTTGATGCTAGAGGAGCCAGAAACACAAACACCTTCTCTGATAGTTACCACATACATTAAAATTTCCATTAGCATATATATTTCAAATCAGCATATTCAATATTATAGCACAAAGCCAGAAAACGTTTACAATTCAAAGTTCAGGCCTACTAGTTCATTGTAAAGAAATTGCTTTATTTATATTAGTTTATGATCTCTAGATCTCTTTCTCTTATTAATAGTTTTACATGTACATCAATTATGGCTTTTTAGTACTTTGAATAAAGAATCATATTCAAGGTTGCTTCTTTCTTTAAAACAAATCAAGTCTTTGGTAATATAAATGTTCTTTATAGTTAAATATACTCCAGGCTATTTCTAACTACTGCATACATACTTTAATATGCACATTGTTCTTTTTTCTAAATAGGATTTTTTTCCTTTTTGTCTCTCTGAATCCTTCCTTCCTTCCTTCTTCACTCCTTCCTTCCTTCCATCCTTCTTGCCCTTCCTTTTTTTCTACCTCTTATTCTCCTCCTCTCTTTCTCTATTTCTCTTTCTACCCTTGCTATTGCTTGCCCATTTTCCTCCCCTTCTTTTTTGCACTTTTGGAATTTATCTGTCTCTCTCTTTCTCAGTCCCTCTCTTGCTATTCACTTCTCTTTTTTCGTTCTCTTTATTGTATCGTTCTCTTTATTGTATCTGTTTCTCACTTGCTCACTACCTCCCTGTCTTTTGCATGCACACACATCACCTTTTTAAAAATGTGATTGTTTTGTCTTCGCCTATTTTGCATCTAGGGGATATGAAGATTTAATAGTAAAATTAGATCTAGAATATTTAAATTTTGTGATATATATTTAGAATGTCATTGGACAAGGAATAGGAACACAGACACCAGAGCAATTATATTATGATCCCTTTGGGACTGCCAATACCAAATTTAGGCAGGCTGCTAGAGCGCTGTCTAGACGCTCTCTTTTGTGTATCAGCTGTGCCTCTCTTATTTTATTGTCCTGCCTAAATGTGTCACCAACTGCATATGGATCCCAAGCATTACTATTCCTGGAACCATATTTTACAATGAATAAACTTTGTTGTCAAGGTGATAATTAAAAGCTGTCTCTTGCACATAATATATTACAGAATTGTTTTTGAATGATCCAACAAGGAGTTTTGGGGTTTTTGTTTCTAGTTAATTGCTACTTAGGAGGGCTTAGTCTGAGGATTCATTCCCTGCTAATGGAATTAGCAAAATAAATATGCATTCTGTTTTTTTGTCCCTCAACAACTAGATTAATATTCAGTAAAAGCATACACTTAATAAATATAAACAAAAAGTTTTATTTTGAAGGCAATGCTATTATTATTATTATTATTATTCAGGGTTTATATAGTGCTGACAGTTTGCTCAGTAGTATACAATATAAAATGACACAATACAGTTACAGTTCCATTCAATACAAGAAGATTGGGAGGGCCCGGTTTGTGAGAGCTTACAATAAAAAAAGGATGGGCAAGTGGAAAAAAAAGCAGAAACTGTGTTAGAATGAGTTGGTGGAGAAAGTAAAAGTTCACTTTTTAGGTAGAGGTGGGATAAGGTTCTCTACGGAGATGAGTTTTTCAGGGACAGCGAGGCAGAAAGAGTAGGAGATAACTTTACAGGTTGGGAAAGGGAGTTCCAGAGGAAGGGGAGGCTCTGAAGAAGTCCTTGGGGCAAGCATGGGAGCAGGTGATGAGGAACCTAGAGAGCAGGAGGTCTTGGGGACAGTTAATAGGATGGTTTAGGTGATATTTTGAGACAAGGTTGGTGAAGTAGTTGGGAGCAGATTTTTTGTGAATCTTATTTGTTGGGTCAGCATACACCAGTGAAGGGATTGACAGAGAGGGTGGGGACACTGAGTGGTTGGTGAGGTGGTTGAGTCTGGCCTGTGTAGAGGTAAACCAAAAAGGATTGAAGAAACTGCAACATCACTATGTCCTGCTCAAGCTTTGCCCCTCGCATGCTTTTCACCCAATGCTGGGCTTAGTTTTAAAGGCCTACTTCTATCATTAAGCCCAGGATTGGGTGAAACATGTCAGAGGGTGGATCCTGGGCGGGACACAGTGATGCAGCCATTTCTTAATTAAAGTGTTCCAGCATTATACAGTGTGTTGCCAGTATTTTCTATGTTTGAATGACTGAAGATTTCAGAGTGTGAGCATGCTCCGACTGGCAAGCACCTGCCTTAATCCCCTGCTGATCCATAAAGGAGCGGCGCAATTGGTTCTGTGGTTTACTACAAACCAAAAAGGATGTTTAATGTTTTGTATATCATTTCTCTTTTTATTATGGCCTTTATTACAGCTTAAAAATACATTAAAATATTTTTTTTCTCTAGGCAAGTAAATGTGAAATATAGTATAATAATCTCTGTCTATCTGCTTTTGGGCCAGTAGATGTAGCTAGAGTCTCCCTTTCATAAACGCATTTAGTTTGCTCCTTTGGTGATATACGCATCAGAAGTGACTCAATTAAGGACTACTTCTGAAGTCAGACTGGTGTAGACTGCAATGGTTTGTGTATAAAATCTTATATAAACATAATGGCTTAGTGGTTATCAGTAGCACCTTGCAACTTTGATGTGCTCAACTCAACTTCCAAGAGAAGGGATATTTAATACTGTTAATATGTTAATATGTGGTGTTTCCATGACATTTTGTTTGCAGAACATGCTGGATTTTCTAATAAGAAAGCATAACACTGCCTGCTCACTTGTTGACTGCTTCTTTCTCATTAAAAAACCATAATGGTCCATATCTTCTGTTGGAGACAGAGGGAGTTTGTACCTTCTTTCATTCAGCTGTACACGTGGAATGTCATCTCCTGATATTCAGTTCTATTCACAATGTAAGCTATATTAGGCTATTGAAGCACAACAATACGTCAGCTTGATGAATAGCTACAGCATTTGGCTAAATATTATCTGTTTATATGCAATATTTTGAATCTACTAAAAAAACAATAAATAAAATAATTTTTAGTCTTACAAAAATATGACCAAACATAGAGCATACACATACATAAAGGAAATATACTTTAAATTGTTTTAAATTACCTTGTTTTTCACACATAGACACATGCATACTTTACATTCTACTGTAATTTTGTCCAAGCATTTAATGTTAACATGTATTCAAGTACATGTAAAGTCAAAACTTTTTTGTTTTAACTAAATTAGAGAAGGGTACAAAACCCTATTGTTTTTTATGTCTGTGTCCCATTGGGGAGATTTACCATCACTTCTTGTCTTGTAGACATAAAAGAGTTGACACTGGAACAAATGTTCTCATTGGAAAACTTTGACATACTTTGACATACTTTCATTCCTGGTGACAACTCAAAATGTTGGATTTTCCCTCACATTCATCCCTGGCGAAAATGGTCATCAGGACAAATAGTGAGGGTTAACCTTTCACAGCCTGGGCACAGACAACATAAAAACCTGACAAATGTTCTCATCATTCCTTGCTTCATCTAAAACTACTCTAAAAAAACTTTGGTGTTAAAGGAGAACTGTGGGGTCAGGGCTTTTCCCAATAGTTTTCCTAAGGGTCATGGGAGAACACAACTAGCGTCCTCCCATCACCCAAAGCTCAGTATACCGCAAGCTACACCTCGCGGTATACTGAGACTGAGCAGCCGGGACAGATCCCGACAATACTGTCTGGATCCACCCAGCTGCGGGATTGACAGCTGGCTCTGCCTATCCAGAGCCAGCTATGCCCTCAGTTTTGCCAGTCAGCGCTGGAGGATCAGACAGGGGAGGGGGGAATCCCAATCCCTGCAGGGAGCCGTGAGTGACAGTCACGACTCTCTTCATGGATAGATCGAGAAGTGAGCGAGCGACGGTATGTGTTCGCTCACTTCCCAATCTACTGAGCTGACTTGTGACAGTTTCATTGTCACAGGTCGGCTCAGATTATGAGGCTAAGTGAAAGTCACTCGCCTCATAATTCTCCTTTAAATACACTTTAAAAGGTGATATCCAGGCACTACCCTAATTTATCCCCAAACCTCCCTCCCCCCTTTTATAGCATGCTCAAGCATATTTTTTCTATTATCTTGTTCCTGTAGTGAGAAATAGTTTTTTTCCCCCTCTGTGTGACATCACCAGGCTTCTAAATTTCTTGCAAGGGCACCGGCTGGAAGGATAATTTAGCGTGGTGCCCTAGGTCAGATTCTAATGGCATAGACATGCGCCCTCCAGAACTACATTTACCAAGAGCCTTTTCCTAAACAGTGTGTTGGCAGCCTCTTGCAAGTTAAGGCAATGGCATTATTTTGCTTGGAAATAAACCAATGTGGTTGATTTACTAAAGGAGTAGAGCTAGTTTACTTTGCAAAGTTAATTTTTACTTTGTAAGAGAATTTTAACTTAGCTTAGTAAATCTGATGAATAAACCCTAGATTTTTTGCACATGATTGATGATTGGATGAATAAAGCATCATCTCATTTAAGAAGCAAAGTGAAATTTTGCTTGCAAAGTGAAAATTCACTTTACAAAGGGCATATGTGATACTCTAAGTAAATCAGCCACAATGTTTGCATGTGGAGAGGGACAGAGGGGGCAGGGAAAGGCTGAGTTCTGTAGTCTTGCATAGCCTTTCTGAAACCGGTTGCCATGGCCCACCGGGGTGCTTCTGACTTCCTCATGGGCCACCTGTGATGGTAGGACTCTGATGTGAAATGGGGAACTCTAATGTAAAGGGAACAATTCTGATGTGAAAGAAGAGGATTCTGATGTGAAAGGGAGGGACTCTGTGAAAGGAGGGAGTCTGATGTGAAAGGAAAGAGCCTGATGTGAAAGAGGGAAACTCTGATGTGAAAGGAGGGATTCTGATGTAAAAGAAGGGGACACTAAAGTGATAGAGGGGGACTCTGACGTAAAAGGAGGGGCTTCTAATTTGAAAGGGCGCTACTGAAGTAAAGGGGGTTCTGATGTGAAAGGGGAGCTCTAAAATGAAGGGTGCTCTTGATTTGAAGGGAAGACCGTGATGTGAAGGGAGGAACCCTACTTTTTTGTGTAGGGTCCTCCTTAAATTCCGTTACATTTTAAACTGGGGTGACTTGAGATTTTGCAAAGTTTTAAAGGGTGCCGTGAATGAAAAAAGGTTGGGAAATGCTGGTCTAGCAGAGTGGAAGTCAGGCAGAGCTGACCACACTGCCGCAGAATTCAGTGAAGCAGAGACAGCATTATCAGCTTACTACAAGAATTTAGGAGCTCATTGGATTTCTGGCAATTTCGGCAGTGGTTCTAAAGCGACAAAACAATGGAAAATGTATTGCAGTGATGTGCTAAAAGAGTAGAGAGGTTTTTTTTTCTTTTTCATTTTGCCTAGGCATACACTTTAGATTTCTTTTCAGCAAGATCTGCAAATCCCATTAATCCCTGTGAGAGATCTCTGGAATGTTTAAAATGTAAGAAAAAGATCTTTGCAATGAATCCACTAAAAAGGCGAGATCCAAGCAGGGCTGCAGCGAGACAGGTCTAAATCTAATAACATTTTTCAAAGTCTGAGGACCTCAATGTGGAGCTTTCTGTTTTTCTGTTGAAGTTTGTGAGGGTGACTGAGCTCTGTTGCTGGTACCCGGATCTCGAGCAGTGGGGGAATCAGAGGAGGGCCTAGAGCGGTGACATTTCTCCACTTGTGTTAAAATAGTACTGTCATATGTGTGACTGCAGGGACCTTGAGGAGTAGTGGATTACCTTTCCTATAAAAAAAGCTTGATTTACTAAAGTGTCAGGTTATCTGAACTGAGGTGCAGTGAAGTGAGCCTGAGTCTGCTTTACTGAAGTGTAAGTGAGATGAAGTGAATTTGTGTGGGCTTCAAACATCCATTCATGTGAAAAAGACGTTTTCTGTTTTTCAAATTGACCTACACATGACTGGATATTTAATATTTGATGTGAACTCAGCACACATTACACATAAGTAAATCAGGCCCAGGTTGTCTTCGCTTCACCTCAGTTTACATTTCACTAAATATGACTCTCAGATAGGACAATAGGTGGACACCTACTATGCAAATATATACAAACATTAATACAAAGATAAAATACATATAAAGAAACTGCAGAAACTTTTTTATTGCCAATGCACACAAAAAAAGCCAAATATTGCATGGTGAATATGATCCAGGGAGTAGGTACATAATAACAAGGATTATTATTCCAAAAGTTGTTCTGTATAGTAAACTCATACCCCTCCTTCCCCCCAATATGGGCAGGGGATTTTCGTTTTAAACACTCACCATCAACTAATTAACTACTTTGAGCCTGAAACAATTTTTTAAATTTTTTTACCCACATGTAATAAACTGAATTTTTTAACTAAAAAATTTATAAAAACCACCAAACAATTGCAACATATATATTTTCTGAAAGCAGGGGTCCTGTAAAATGAAATGGTGAAAGCGACAATTGTTTATGTTGCATGATATTTGTGTAATTGTTTATCAAATTTATATTTTTAGGAAAAAGTACAGTAAAATGAATTTCAGGACACACAAACCAAGTTTCAGTATAATATAAAAGATGGGGTTATGTCAAGTATATAGATACCAGACACGTCAAGCCTTAAAATTGTGTGAGCCCGTGAAATGGCGAACAAATACAAACATATACGATACCCAATATTGGCCATATGCAATGTTTTTTATGCTCATGGTGCTGCAGCCATGAGCTTGTTTTAACCACTTAAAGTCCATGACATTTATAAACATTATGTGGCCATTCAAAAGAATATACATATTTCTGACAGAGATAACATTTTGACTGAATAGATGTTATTCTCACAAATAGTGCAACCCTATTATTCCTTCTCTATTAGAGACATATCCTGAATACATGGCATTTATTTAGATGGTAGCTGAATGAATCCCTGTTCTCTAACCCTGACATTACATAGTAACATAGTTGGTATGGTTGAATAAAGACCTAGGTCCATCTACATCTACCTATGTAAATGTGTGTATCTGTATATACTTGGCTCTAGTAGTATTTTGTATACAGACATTCCTCGCTTACCGACTTACCTGCTTTGCAACCACCTGCACTTATGACAGCCCTCCGATCAACCTCCGACCTTGCGTGTCAAGTGATGTCCTCCGACCTTGCGTGTCAAGTGACTGTGGAAGTGATGTCCTCCGTTCTTCACTGCGGGTCCCGGTAAGTATTTTATTGCCCGATGTACAGTACACTGTTTAGTACTGTACATCTGCAACACTATACAGTACTGTACAGTACGACCTGGTTGTAGGAACGGAACTCGGTAGTTAGGTGAGGAATACCTGTATTTATATTTAGTAGTACTTGTATATTTAGCGAACTAAGAAATTGATCTAAAAGTTTCTTGAATTATCAATGCTATCAGCGAATTCTACTGACTGCGGAAGTGAATTCCAAATTATTACTACTCGCACAGTAAAAAAAAAAAACCCCTTGTGCAGTCTAAGATCAAACTGCCTCTCTTCTAACCTCTTGTTGTGTTCTCATGTCATTAATAGAGTTCTCAGTGTAAACATCTTATTCTGGACATTGTGATCCCCATTAATTATTTTGAAAATTGCAATTAGGCACTTAGGCCTCTTAAGTGCCTCTTTTCTAAGGAGAACAAGTTTAATTTCTGGAGGCAATCTTCATAACTCAGCCCTTGCATCCCCTTTATTAATTTTGTAGCCCTTCTCTGAACTCTCTCAGGTTTGAGAACGTCTTTCCCGAAGGTTCTTTCTCAAATGTACAGCAGCATTGACTTTTTATTAGCTCTTCACGTGTTCTTAGGTCCCTACGATGACTAGTTGTAAGCTTTTACATAGTTACATAGTATTTGAGGTTGAATAAAGACATAAGTCCATCAAGTCCAACCTATAGTCCATCAAGTCCAACCTATAGTCCATCATGTACAACCTCAGACAGCTTTGTCTGAGATAACCATAAAACGTGACATAATCAGCCTACTCTTACTTGTAGCAAACTGTCAGGAGGTCTGGGTCTCCCTAACTTGTCCATGCTGCCCAAATTCCCAAGTAATATGCCACCCAAAATACTCACATGGTTATCTCTAGAGGCTATTGAGTGAGACTTACTGCACATTGACAACCTTCCTTTGGCTTCATCCAAACAACAAATTAAACTTAAATAACAATACAATACAAAATATTCCTGGGGCCTACAATACTACACGGGTACACCACCTAATTAACAGGGAGGCTGGACCCAGATACAGTAAGCCAAAAAATCTAGTTTAATAGCATGTTGACATTAGAGACCAACTACAAAGTCTTAACGCACAGGTATATCACAGACATTTCTCATTAGGAGATGTAATGTATCCCATCTGCCTTATGCATCTCATAATATAGGTGTTTGAGGTCTAAATTATTTTCTTATACCTTAGTGTAATCATTTTTATAAATCCCATTTCATCATATCAAAGTTTATGGAAATGGTATGAACCTTAACTCCGAGTAGTTCATAAACAAACTCTCAGATGTGTACTGTGGAGTCACATACCTGACAGGGGATCTATGACATGGCTCATTAGAAGACTTTGGTATAATGAAGATTTACTACATTGCGTTTAACTGCGTTTAATGATACTGCTAAAACTCTTAGGAACTTCTGCTAATAGAGTTTTATGGCCTTCTGCTAATTAAGTTTAACAAGATTCATTCTTTGTGTTGTTTTTTATTCAAAGGTGTCCAATCTGATTCTTTTGTTGCTGACTTTTGTAGTGAATTTTGGAGAAATGAGGGTGGCGCCATGTTCAGTATGATTCCCTATTCTCTTCACTCAGTTTGGGCTTGTTCAGACCTCATTATCACATATACAGCTATGAAGGGGGGGGGGGGATAAGTGACCCTTTTGTTTTGGCCTGCACGGACAAAGGAAAAGCTCACTTTAATTGCTAAATGTAGAAGTAGTGACCTAAGCATCTGGCACACACAGATGTGAAAGCTGTAAGGGGAAATTCAAACTTTGATAGTTGTCATTTCAAAATGTGTCCCTTTAAAAAGATATCCCATCTACTGCTGTTCTGGTGATAACCATAACATTTTGATTTTGCTCCCTGTCAGTCCCCATGACAACAGTCACCATGGCAAATAATAAAAGGTGGATTACCTCAGTGAGGACACATACAGCAATATTAACTCTCATCTACTCTATCAAAAACTGGAATAATGTTTTGGTTGGAGTATCACTGCTACTATTTCATAGAAAGACACAGATAGTTTGGCATACCAGTGAATTCTCTTAATCAGTGGAGACTGCTCGCCCATAGTCTCTGCTTGTCCCAAAAGCTACATAACACAAGGGTAGAAGAGTTGCTATGGCACCAATTAGGCAAAGACACTCTAGCTACCACCTGTTTGAACTCTTAGGGGTCTATTCACTAAGCTGCCAAAGGCAGCCGAGTGAATAACCGACCCGAAGTGTAGTGAGCCGAACGCTGTTCGGCTATTCACTTCAGGCTTGTAGGGCTGATTTCCGCCGTATATTGGCTGAAATCAGCCGTACATCGGGTGGCTTCGGGTCGGCCGAACATGCTCAGCATGTTCGACTGACCCGAATTGCAGTAGGAGTTCGACTCAGCCGATCCAACATTTGGATCGGCTGAGCCGAACCTCCGGCAGGCTACTCGCTGCTGTTCAGCCTATTCTCATAGATGCCGAACAGCAGTGAGTGAATAGCCGAATGCTCGGTACCTCGGTAACAGTTAAAAAAGTAGAAAAAAAGGAATAGAGAATGATTGGGCGAAGCTAGCAGTGACAGCTAGCTCCGCCAAACTGTTTTCCATTGGCAGGGCGGTTCTGCTGCCGTCAAAAAAAAAAAAAAAACACCATAGGAATCATAGCTAGATTCCTATTGGCTATTTCACTTTGCAATAGCCAATAGAAAACTAACCATTGCACCCGCCCTCTGCTGCTGTCAATCACCAGAGAGGGGACCTGATGGAGAACTGCAGGTCCCCCTCTGCTGATTGACAGCAGCAGTGGGCGGATGCAATAACTAGTTTGCTATTGCAAAGTGAAATAGCCAACAGGAATCTAGCTATGCATTCCTATGCAGGCTATTATTATTTTTTCTGACTGAGAGTGGCCAGCGGCACCATGTCAGAAAAAAAGATTGCAAGGAAAGGTTTACTCTGGTCGAGCAGAGTAAACCTTTCTGAGAGAAAGTGTTTCTCTCCTGGGCGGCCGGGAGTCCTATTAGACTTCCAGAGCGTCCGGGAGAGTAATGACAGATGGCGTCCCTGGTTACCAGGTAACCAGAGACACTATCTGTCATTACACACTGAGAACCCGGAGAGGCTGCTGTGATATCATAGCGGCCCGGTGGGGTTCTCAGTGTGTAATGACAGATAGTGTCTCTGGTTACCTGGTAACCAGGGACGCTGATCTCTCTGCAAGTGGCCGGAGCCAGCTGTGAGATGACGGCTGGCTCCGCCCAGCTGTCAGAACCAGGCTGTCGGCCGGCCGTTCGGCCAGCTTCGGCTTTCACCTCGGCTCAGTCGAGCCGAGGCATATGCCTTCGGATCGACTGAGCCGCTCGGCCAACATCGGGGGCTGTACGTGCTATAGTTGTACTGAACCGAAGGGGTCCCGGGGCCAAAGCAAGCCGAAGGATCAGCCGAAGCTACGGCTAGATCCTTCGGCAGCTTAGTGAATAGACCCCTTAGTCTAGCTTTCAGATAAAGAATTTGGCATTGGGCCTCACCTGTGATGATCAGAGTAATTCTGCTGAGTTCAATGTTGGAGTGCCCTAACGTTAGGACTAGAGAGACAGAGGTCAGATACAAATTATACAAGGGAATCACAGACATGGCAAATACAGGTAATACACTGCATTGCCAGCTGACAAAGACAGCAAAGCAGACTAGGACATGATCAAGGCTAACAAGGTGCGGCAAACAACAGCAACAGATGTGTAGACACAAACAATACAGACCAGAGAACATAATGAATGCACAGAAGGACAGCGACGGGGAGTAGGATATCAAATGAAGAAAAAGGCAGGGTAAGGAGCACTCTAGACCGGTAAGAGTATACTGGGGGCAAAATCAGGAGGCAGGCACATAGTATTTGTAGAAGAACAGGATTGTGAACGAATGGAAAAATGGTGCAAGTTTACAAATAACAAGGCCAAAAAGGACTTGAAACAAGCCAGGGAACAAGGAGAAAGTTATGATTCCATGAGGAAAGAAATTCACAAGACAAGGTGAAGATGAAGAAGGAAATAGATGGAGAACAAAAGCCAAGGACAAACAATCTATTGCAGATAAGCAGAGGAAAATGCTCCGACAGCCTTCTGCAATATGAAAGTACAAATACCCAGGAGGCTGCTGGGAAATCAATGAGATGTCTACTACTCTGGAAGAGATGAGATAGAAAGAACATATACACACATGAAAGGAGGTAATGCAAATCTGAGGAACAGTCCTGGAAAACTCTAGTCCATATGAGCCAAGATGTTCATACAATTAGGATTTCTCCATTTAAGGGTAGGATCACACAGTAGCTTTTCACATCTGATTGCAAATATCTCACAGACACCATGGAATGTAGCAGCTCAGTTGAGAAATTTGCACACTACCATTTTAGATTAAAAATTGCAGACGAAAAGCTATTATGTGATCTAACCTAAGGGCTTGTTCACACCAGATGTTTTTTTCAAGCGTTTTGCTGCATTCTCTAGCACATGGAAAAGGCATGCACATAAGAAAATATATTGTTTTAATAGGGTCCATTCTAACCAATGAGTTGTGTTGTGATGCATCAAAAAAAACTGCATGCTTACATTTTTCTATTCAAATCAATTCAGATGAAGGCTTTCAGAAACACATTGCATGTCAACACAAGCCACAATACTGCATGTGTCCTAGTGTAAACCTAGCTGCAGCAGACATTAATGTGATCCTTTCATAAGGCAAATCATGCAGTAACAGTCACTATAAGGTGTTGGTAGATATCTTTTATTGGACTAAATGTAGCTGTAATGTGACCAGGGAGCTTTACAACTATTAAGAGATAGCCGCATTGACAAAGAAAATCCAGTATTTGCCTATTACTTGCGACTTGGGTGCAGGGGCATGCTAGGGCTCAGTGTAGCTAAAGTGAGATTATAGTGCCTACTATTGATTGAAAATGTATATTATGCTTCATAGTTTAGATCTAAAACAGAATGTGAAAGGAAATCTCACCAACAGGACTGAGAAAGCAAAAGACGACAGGGGTCCTTCCCTACTCTATCCAAAAAATAAAACAAAAAAAACAAAAAGAATTTGACTATACATACATATACCTACTATAAAAGCAACATTTACATTGTGGAGATAATGAAGAATATTAAATGTAGGCTTTTAAACACTGCGATTGGTTTACTAAAGCTGTAGAAAATGTTCACCTCCCTTTGAATACCCATTCATGCTAGGAAATTTAAACAATGGATTGTGTGTTCCACATGATTGGATGAAGTAAAGATGGAATTATTTATTTCACTTTGCTGAGTGAGCATTCTCTACTCCTTTAGTCAAACAACCCCCTTATATTTTACTCAAGTGTTTTCACAGCTACCCACAAAACAGCAAGAAATAGCAAACAGTTAAGTTGATACTGCACTAAATACATGTGTGGCATAAAATATACATGTATTACAAATTAGTTTTATACAAGGAAAGCAGTGTATAGAAAAGGAAGGGTGAGTACAGGTGAAACTCGAATAATTAGAATATCTTGCAAAAGTTAATTTATTTCACTAATGCAGCTTAAAAGGTGAAACTAATATATGAGATAGACTCATTACATGCAAAGCAAGATAGTTCAAGCCGTGATTTGTCATAATTGTGATGATTATGGATTACAGCTCATGAAAACCCCAAATCCACAATCTCAGAAAATTAGAATATTGTGAAAAGGTGAGACATGCTTATACTTTTCAGAGGTCCGATATTGTTCTATGTAATATCCTTGTTTTATTGATTGCATGTAATATTCTAATTTTCTGAGATTGTGGATTTGGGGTTTTCATGACCTGTAAGCCATAATCATCACAATTATGACAAATCACGGCTTGAACTATCTTGCTTTGCATGTAATGAGTCTATCTCATATATTAGTTTCACCTTTTAAGTTGCATTAGTGAAATAAATGAACTTTTACACGATATTCTAATTATTCGAGTTTCACCTGTATATAGGATAGTGTTTGAGACAATCCAGTAATTTGCCCATCTGCTTCAGGTATTTTTTTTTCATTTTTTTTGGCTTTCATTTCTATTTCTTTCCCAGCTGTAAACTCATGTTTGCTTCAGGATTTTGCATCCTATATTGTAAAAAGGATTAGCATGACCTTGATTTATCTATATTTGGTAGGCTTTCATGTTCTGTTTAAAGGAAGTATACATCTCAAAGCCAAGAAAGACCATGCAAATGAACGCATAAATATATGCCAGAATTGTTATCACATACAGGTTTTTTATTATTGTCGCATAAAGGTTTTTTTATAAATAAAATCAATGGATTTTCAGTAAAATAAACAGCAAGCTTTTCCTACATTATGAAAAGAAAAATAATGAATGGGGAAAGGGCTGAATAGCTTGGGAAAATAGCTTGGGAAAAGTGTAGATGATTGCTGTTGTTATTTAAATTATATTTTAAATTAGGTTATAAACATCTCCAAACCAGGGACATGACTACAGATCATGGGGTCTCAGAGTAAGATTTTCATGGTATTCCCTGGTGACCTCTCTATTGTCATTGATCTTAATATAAAAGTATGTCTAAACACAGGACAGGTAGCAGGAGAGCTGTCAGCATAGTTAGTACACTATTAAGGGCTGGTGCTGTCAATAGAAGTTGTCAAGAAAGAGGAAGGGAATTAACTTTTAACCTGCATTTTCTAGTTAACTACCCTGTCCTCAGTAGCTCACCAGTCTTTTTCAGCATCTCAAATCTCAGGGTCTCTGGGTAAATTCTAAGTCTTCCCTCCCCTCCAAAGCAATAAATTGCTAAAACCATAACAATATTTTATATTTATATTATGACATAATTGTTACTACTGCTGCACACAATTCTTTTGTAATCTAAAGGACCAATTCATGCCGCAAAACAGATGTGTCTTAGGAACACTTTAACTACCTCCGGGCCGGCGTAAAAAAACGGCCGGCCGGGAGCTCTCTAGATATGAGCGGGCGTCCTTAGACAGGAAATGGCCGATATTTAAAAACAGGCAGCGATGCCTGTTACCATACAAGCGATCCACCGACTGTGGAGCCGGCGGATCGCTTGTATGGGGTGCTGATCGGTGGTCCCCCCCGCCATTGTCCCGCTGATCCCAGGCTCCGCTGTGCCCGGTGTGAGCCCGGGATCAGCATGGCGCCTGTGTCACAGGGGATCAGAGGGAGATCGTTACACGGGCTCCCCCCTTGTGCCCTCTCCTCTGCAAGAATGTGGAAGTGTTGTATAATACATGACTTCCACATTCTTGTGTCACTCTCCAGCTTCAGAAGCTTGAAAGAAGCTGATGGAGCAGATCTGTGCTTCATCAGCTTCTTTTGGGGGTCCTAGGTGACATTAGGGGTCTTGGAGACCCCTGATGTCTCCATAAAGAGGGCTTGTCACATATTTTGCTATCACATAGGGGGGTTTTATTAGCCCAAGTATGTGATAGCAATAAAGTTTAGTGGGGAAAAAAGGGAAACATAAGTCCCCCCCCAAATTTTTTTTAAAGAGAAAAAAAATGTTTTAAAGTCCCCACCCATACATACACGCATGCAAACATGCGTCGGGGACGTATACGTTCAAGAAAGACCATTGCGCCCATTACGCCGCACATGTTACATATCGCCTCGAACGTTGGAGTGAGAGCAATAATTCTAGGGCCATCAATCACTGATAACACTAAACTGATGAGCGGTAAAAGCTTTTAAAGTGTTGCCCATGGCCAATTTTGGGTATGGTAGTTTTCTGCGATTTCGCGGGTGCGCGCAATTTTAAAGCTTGACATGTTTGGTGTCTATTTACCTGACGTGACCCGATCTTTTATATTTTACCAAAAAACTGGGTAATAATAAGTGTTTCCTAACATAATGTAAAAAAAACTCTTTTTTTTCAAAATTTTCCGTAATTTTTCCTAATTATAGTAAAAAATAAAACCCCTGTGGTGAATAAATACCACCAAAAGAAAGCTCTATCTGTCTCCAAAAAATGGTATAAAATTCATTTCAGTACAGCGTTGCATGACGGAATAAACGTTAGTCAAAGTACTGCAGAGCTGAACACTGAAAAATGGCCTGGCCAGGAAGGGGGTCTAAACATCTGGTCTTCAAGTAGTTAAACCAATGAGCTTGTTCACATCTATGCTTTGTGTTGCATTACATTTCGGAAAATGAGCCATGTCTGTTTCTGTGCATTTTCACTTGCTTTGAGATTCATAGGAGTCTATGACAATGCATGAAAAACATGTATAGTGCATTTGTATGTGCTTCATGCATTTACAGACCCCAGTAAAAAAAAGTTGCTAATTAAGGTTGCAGTGTTGATTTTTGTAAATATGTTTATCTGAAATAACCTTTTTACAGATCTAGGTGTATGAGAAATTTTCATCATTGTACATAACCCCAAACTACTCTGCTCTCTGTTTGCAATCACTGGATGAATCTGTGCCTCTTATGTTTCTTCTCCTCCTCCTGCTGAATATTCCTCAGGATAAGACACAGAAATCCAGGAAGTAGAGCCTTCCTAAAGTCCACAACAATAATGTCACTGTAAGAAATCTGGTGCTTTTCACAACCTGAAGAAGACTGTTTTAAGCATAGAGGGTTAATGTCAGTGCTGACTGGTATGACCAGACCAAAAGCACTGAAACCCTCAGGGGGGCGTGCTTGCGATGATCGCAAGTACAATCTGCCTGTCCAAAATGGGCAGATCGTACAAGCTTTTAATTAGCTTACAAAAGTCTTGCAATGGTTGTAAGGTGTGTATGGGCACCTTAAAGCTGTCCATACACCTTACAATTATCTGCAGATTTTATGTGGTCAGATGGAAAAGGTGCAACAGATTCCTCCATCTACACTTAACTGTGTGGATGGAGTAATCTCCACCTGGGCCAATCTGTTTTTCCATCTGACCACAGAAAATCTGCAGATAATTGTAAGCTGTATGGGCACCTTTAGACAGCTAAACAAATTCTCATTGCTACATAGCCTGCAAAGGGGAATAGGGGGCTACGACAATTATTCTGAAGTTTACGATGTTTAATTTGCCTCAGCAGCCCAACTAATAGGACCCCTTGCACCCCCAGGCCTCATAGCAGCCAAGTAGGCTACTATTACTATTGTTGCGCCACTGCTCCAAACGCTAACATCTAACATTTCTCATAATAGAAATTAGACATAAATGATTACACAATAAGGTATGCAGTGAAATCAAAATATTTTCTGCATGGAGTTTATGATTCATGTTTTAATATACAATTTTGGAATAGGATTTTTTTTATCACCATATGTGTTTCAGCTGTGGATTGTTTCAATAAGGATTTATTTCTAGATTATAGTTTGATGTTTGTTCACTATAATTCATATGTTATTCTTCATTTCATATAGCTAAAAGCTGCCTTTTTGTAAATTAATATATTTTTCTGTTGATTATTGATGTGAGCTGAGAAAACATAGAGGGTTATTCACAAAGCTGCCGAAGGCAGTCGTGTGAATAACCGGTCCGAAGTGAAGTGATGCGAACGCTGTTTGGCTATTCACTGCAGGCTTGTACGGCTGAAATCAGCCATACATCGGCTTGCTTCGGCTGGCTTCGGGTCAGCCGAACATGCTCAGCATGTTTGGCCGACCCAAAGTGCAGAAGGAGTTCGACTCAGCCGATCCAACATCTGGATTGGCAGAGCCGTACCTCCTGTAGCCTACTTGCTGCTGTTCGGCCTATTCTCATAGAGGCCGAACAGCAGTGAGTGAATAGACTAATGCTGCCCAGCGGCATTCAGCTCAGATATTCTGCTGGGTACCTCTGTGGTACCCAGCAAAATAGAAAAACAGCTAGTTCTGCCTAATTGTTTTCTATTGGCCGGGACCAGCTGTCATTACAATGAGAGCTCGGCGGAGCCAGTGGTGATATCAAAACCGGCTCCGCTAAGTTCTCATTGTAATGACAGTTCAGCCTCCCCTGGTTACCTTGTAACCAGGGGAGGCTGAACTGGTGCAGTCCACTAGGAGGATGCTGCTGAATGGAGAGGGGTCATGGATGGAGGCCCTGCATGCGTTCCCCTGCCCTGGTGGTAGGCAAGGTACCACGTTCCCAGGATTGGCAGGCTGCGCTATGGATGCCTGCGCTGGCCACGCTGAGCTTTCATGACAGTTCAGCGTTCCCTGGTTACTAGGTAACCAGGGGACGCTGAACTGTCATTACACACTGAGAACTCCGCGGAGCCACCATGATATCAGATCACAGCATTAGCTTCCTGTTATCTGCTGATTCCCCTGCTCTTTTTTTGTCTATTATTTTAAGAGTAAAGAAATAAAAAAAAAAAAACAAATAGCATAGGAATGAATAGCTAGGCTGCTATTGGCCATTTCAAATTGAAATAGCCAATAGTAGGCTGGCTACTGCACCCGCCTAGTGCTGCTGTCAATCAGCAGTGGTGGACCTGAAGTTCTCCATCAGGTCCACCTCTGCTGATTGACAGCAGCACTAGGCGGGTGCAGTAGCCAGCCTACTATTGGCTATTTCAATTTGAAATGGCCAATAGCAGCCTAGCTACTCATTCCTATGCTAGTTGTTTTTGTATTTTTACCCTGACGGCAGCCTGCGGCAGCTGTCAGAATGATAGGCAGAGACACATAGCAGAGGAATCAGCAAATAACAAGGAGCTAATGCTTCCCCTGTTATGTCATGGTTTTTTTTCTTTGTATTCAGACAGCAAGCGAAAAAAATAAACAGGGAATCGGCTGACATCAGGGGGGAGACAGGCTAGGATTGGTCAGGGCATTTTTTTAATTTTTAAATGGGGGTCCCTCCTAAACATTTATACCGTTTGGGAGGAGGACGCCACGCTGTGTTTTTTTATTTGTTTATATATTGCGGAGAGAACAGTCTGCTTCGTCAGACTGTTCTCCCCGCTTTGGCTGTGTGTTAAACTCAGTCGAGCCGAAGGATATGCGTTCTGCTGAGCTCTTTGGGTGCCTTCGGCTGCTGTACGGGCTATTGTGAATAGCCCGTACAGTGGCCTTTCGGTTCCACTGAACCGAAGGGCTCCCGCAGTTGAAGCGAGCCGAAGGTTCGGCTTAATCCTTCAGCTCCTTAGTGAATAACCCTCATAGTCACTATCGTGTACATAGTGTTGGGACCATATATTTCACTTCCTAAAGAAGGTCAGGTCAGGTATTTATTGGCAGCTCTGTGACTTTTGGGGAGATTTACCATCTCTGATAATGGCCACCAAGAAAGTGATAGAAATTCAAGTGTCTTCAGAAGTGGAGATGAGCAAATTTTGTAATAGGGACACTTTTTCCAGTGACAACTGTCTACGAGGGGGTTTTCACTCCTACAAATTTCTTCTCACTTAATGTTGGGAGTGAAAGAAAATTTCTCCAATGGGATACAGACAGAAACATGGCAGCAGTTTAAGCCATTCTATCACGTACCTTGCTGGGGACCAGTTAGATGAGGAGGCTTCCCTTGCGCCTTGTCTCCCCCAAACTTTGAGGGTGGTAACAGGGTCTGAGTAAACAGAGAGTAGCATGGGTGCCAGTGGATGCAGTGGATGCAGCAGCACCATGCCAGCTGGTCAAGTCCAGCATCAGGATCATGTAAAGCAGAGATCAACACCAGCACGTACCAGAGCAGATAGCAGAATCGTGGTCAGTCAAGTCAAGGGTCACACTAGTCGGGCAGGGAAGTACCAGGGTGGAGGCAAAGTCCAGTAACAATCCGAAGTCAGAAGGCAGGCAGCAATCGGGAGAAGTCAAGAACAATCTGGGTCAACACAGGAGCAAGAATCTGGCAGAATAATAGGAACACAGGAACAAGCTGAAGACCATCCAGCAACTGAGTATAGGTCCGGCTCTATTTAAATAGGCTGATCCATTAGAGGTCACTGCATCACTTCCTGTGCATTAGAGGTTAGCGCGTCTTTGCATGTACGTCCCGCTGCAAGCGCATGTGTACAAGCGCATGTTTTCCTGTGGTATAAAAACCGGTACCACGCGCATGCACAGTAGTAACAGTCACCTTACACTTTCCCTAATCCAACCCAACAAGTGAAATAAAGGTCTAACCTTAACTTAGCCTATCACTTAACATTAAAGTAGCCCATAATCCCTTATACTCAACCCTGACTTCCTGTCACACTAATCCTAAGCTAACCCTTAATTTAACTTATATTATTAACTTACCCCATAAAAGTTTATACTTACCTTATTGGTTAGCAGAACTATTGGCACAGTAAAAAAGATTCACACTTTCAAGCTGCAATCAATATCCATAAGAGTGATTTTTGTTTTAAAGATATATGCATAGATTTAAATGATCCATCTCTGCATGTCAATACACTCATCTTGGGCCAAAGGAAATCTCACTGCTCCAATTCCTTAGCCACCATCAGGACTTCCCAGGTGCTGGTCTTATAGGTGCATCTCCGCCTTGGAATGCAGCTGTATACGAACAGACCGAACTATCCAGAGAATTCCAATACTGCAGACTTTATTGAAATTCACAGCAAATCCGTAAATAAAAGTGTATAAAGCAACAAATGCCAGCACAATCTTGTAGTTGGTTGGGGGTGTGCAGTGCTGGCATTTGTTGCTTTATACACTTTTATTCACTGATATACTGGATTTGCTGTGAATTTCAATAAAGTCTGCAGTATTGGAATTCTCTGGATAGTGCGGGCAACACGTATAATGCTGCAATACACTCATCTTGTTCATTCACTATCGGAATATCTTCTTTTTATCCGGGGAAGGAGAGTGGATGACCCTAAAGGTGCCCATACACCTTAACAATTTATCTGCAGATATTCTGTGGTCAGATGGAAAAAGTGCAACAGATTGGCCCAGGTGGAGATTACTCCATCCATACTGTTAAGTGTAGATGGAGGAATCTGTTGCACCTTTTCCATCTGACCACAGAAAATCTGCAGATAATTGTAAGGTGTATGGCCAGCTTAAGTATGATTAAGAAGTCATGTCTGCATTATTCTGACAGTAGCCATAAAGCAATCAATCTAGCTGAAATGTCTATAATTTACCTCATAGCGATCCTCATGTATCACTTGCCCCTCCCTTTTTTAGATTGTAAGCCATCACGGGCAGGGCCCTCCTTACAATCTTGTCTTGAATTGTATTGTGACCGTAATTTCTTCCTTATATTGTAAAGCGCTGTGCAAACTATTGGCGCTGTATAAATCCTGTATAATAATAATATGGTGAAAATATTATTTTATTACTGTTCCATTTAAAAAAAAAATTTAATGTGATTATTACATGTTATTGTTTAATTAGCAGCATGTCTTGAGATTTTATATAAGTAATAGGCCAAGGTAACTTGGCCGTGTTTGTGGGAGGAGTTGCGGCGGCTCTCCTCCCCTTAAGAAGGGGGACAGGGAGCTCCTAGGCACGTCAAGGCAAGGTCGCGCTTGACCCTCCAGCCCTTCCCCAGGTTCTATCATTTAACTAGAGCGTGCCCCCTTATTTGGCACGCTGACCATAAAATCATGGCACACATCAGGTTGGTATCAGTAAGGGTCACGAAGACTTCGGAAGCCTAAGTAACTCTGACCACAAATATATATATGTATATATTGGGATGTTTGTGGAACTTAGCACATATGATGAGCGCTTAAGGAACAGTCTTTAAGCCGTTTTAAACATAACCAGGACAGTCTTTTATTTCTCTTGTAACAGAAAATAGCTTTCTTCAGCAACAACATACAGTCTGCTAATGTTTCAGCAAGTAGACAATGGGGTTGATTTACTAACCTTATAAACACGCCACGAACAAGTATACACCTCTGTAGTGTGTTCCCTCCCACCATGATCTATTGCTGGAATCTAGACAGCTTTGTAGTGTGTACACACCCAGCAGGTGTGTTGTGCAAAGCCCTGCATGAATTGCAAGGTGATGTTGTGTAAATTAGCTCTACATTGTGTTGCTTGCGTTGATGAATGCAGGAATGTAAATGCATGAGCTAACCATTTTTGTCTAAACTGTGAAGCAGCATTA
>NW_017307714.1:333070-353024 GCF_000935625.1 Nanorana parkeri
TATTTTCACCACTTGCTTTTGTACATACATAAAAATAAGATTGTTTTAACTGTATAAAAACATCTAGAAATTACATATTGTTTCAATGATTTGTTACATTAATTAGCAACTTATTAAAAGCTAGAAACTAAAAATGACCATTGAAACTTGGTAAAACTAGAAACTAAAATAACCAATCAGAAGTCTTTCCCAAGATAAAAGAATATCTTAGGTTGAAGCATCAGATTATTTGGTTTCAATTTTCAAGTTCTGTTTAATATTTCCTATCAGATTTACATACTATAACTGGATCTTTTAGAACTTGAAAATCAAAACATCTCAAAATATATTGTGTGCATTGCAGACGTTTACAGAATTTATATCTTATGACTCATTGATAAATTCTGAGTATATCCTTCATTTAATTTACATTTCTTGTAGACATGCCATTTGCCAAGGCAGACTTTCCTGAATCTATCCACGATTGCAATAGGGCATACAATGTACCAGCCATTTATTAACAGTTTTATGACCAAGGATATTTAACTTGGGTATCTACTCATATTTATTTTGGAGATAATCTAGAACAAGAAAATAATTGTTTATCTTTAAATGTAAATGTGATGATTTCCCTCGGGGCCGGGCCGCCTCGGTCCTGCTGGCTTGCGTGGCGGCTGCTCCGCGTTCCACTGTGGAGCGCAGACGCCGATCGACTTCCGGGTTGTGACGAGCGGCGTGCGTTCCACGCTGGAACGCGGAAGTCACATGTTCCGGCCGGCGTCTCCTCCCACCTCCTGGGGCTATTTAAAGCCCCAGCTCTGTCAGCATGGCGTTCAACAATTGCCTCTGAACGCCTGCTGACAAATTGAACCCTGCAGAAAAGACAGAGTCTCCTCACTCTCTAAGGATCATCCTCCGGTGGGACCCACACCCTGCACCTTCGCTGCTCTGCCAACCTTCAAACAGCAAGTATAGCTCCGCTGGGAGCCTGTTAGAAACTGTCAGCTACTTTAATGAAATCACTGCTGTGCTACTGCTGTTACTGATACCATTGTGGGGAGATTCTACAGTTGTTCGTTCAGGAGGTCTGCCTAACCATACTGCTTTACCAAGAAGATAACAAACCGTTTAACCCTATACTACACTGTTGCCTGGGCTATGAGGGAATAGCCCATCTATTATTTCACGTTTAACATTGGCTGTGATGCAAGAGTCTCAAACTCCCCCTTGAGACTGGGAGTGACGCCTGAGACTCACGACTGAGAAGCCATTACCTCCATACACGCCCTCACTCCCTCGCCGCAGTTGCGCTCCAGTGCGACCCACTACAGTAGACGTTACAGTAAGGCATACTGTCCTTTCAAAAGCTAGCTATATTCAAGTATAATGGACACATATTCTTTATGTTTATTAATATTATGGATCTTGCTGTAGAATACATGGACAAGTTGTGGCTGAAGAATTTCCTTTCTGATAAGCAATGTATTTTATGTTGTCGTCTACAGTCTTTTTTTTATGTTTTCATTTTACAGTTACTGTCCAGTAATGCCTTTGTTTAAACTCACTGGGCATAGTCTAACTGCTGAGTAACACATCCTGGCATTCTCTATCTGGCTGCCTTGCTAGCTAGATCCTTATAGTTAACACAACCCTTGTAATCTAAATCACCCTAAAGCTGCCCATACACCTTACAACCATCATACAACTTTCGTTGTGTGATGGTTGTAAGGTGATTACAATTTCGTACGACCTGCCCATCTTGGACAGGCAGATCGTACTTGCGATCATCGCAAGCCCTCGCCTTGAGGTGAGCGGGCAGTGTGTGTTTGCGCACCTCGGCCCATGCGGCTTTCGTCTTGCGATCGCACTACCAACCCGCCGAAAATTGCATGATTTTCGACGGGCTTTCTAGCGTGCTCGTAATACAAAAGTCGTGCGACCTTACAGTAAATGCGGTCACACGCTGCCCGTACACCTTACGATTATTGTATGATCGTGGGATCATCCGCGATTATCGTACGATAATCGTCAGGTATATGGGCAGCTTAAGGCTGAGTTCATACCATTTCGCGGAACAGATCCGGAATGCAGTGCATTGTGTTTTGTGTGTTTATTATTCCTGCGCTGGATGAGTGAAATAAGTGTCTGTGCCTTAATAGATTTATTTTGGTGAATTTCTAAATATTATGAAGGCTGCTGCAATAAAGACACCTGGGTCAAATATTGCGTGTTTCCAACTACGGATATGTCTAACTAAGTATTAACTAAACGTGTATAACTTAATTGGTCCTTTGACCTAAAAATACACAGTGATCAGTGAAAAAAAATATATAAACCAAAATGTATCAATAAACAGTGTGTATAAATCAATATACAACTTGAGATTATTATACCAAATAAACATTCCTATATAGCATAAAATTACAGTGCAAAAATTGAGTGACTGTGTTGTGCTCATACGGTATATAAACACAATGACCCTGGACCATGAGTCCCACAGGGTCCCTTAAATATTTAGTACTGGTGTGGAAACACTGTGAATGATGATACAGTGTTCTTGGTGCACAAAGTTTATGCGTTGATGTGACAATCCCGTGAAACTTGCTGGGGATATGGGCAAATGCCGTGCGTATCCCCTCAAAGTGTGCACTCACCGTGATGTGATGGCTGTGGTAAGCAGCCAAAAGCGCTTATATGAAGCCTCACGGAGCCGCAGCGTCCTCACCGTGTCTCTTAACGATCGGTATCCAGCGAGCGGTGTGTCAGGAGATGTTCAGATAGGGCCCTCTGGTCATCACAAAATTGTGTTTATGCCACGATTTTACAGCGATGTTACCGCAATTTTGCACACGTTACGCGGCTGGGTTTTTTTTTTGTGCTTTTTTTTAGGCTCCCAGGTGTGTTCCAGTGCAATCCAGTGTGTTCTATGCATTTTTTATGTGTTTTTGATATGTTTCTATGTGTTCCACTGCATTCCAGACCAGACAAAATGAGACATGCAGTATTTTTCTGGTCTGGACTGTAATAGCGTGAACAGAGGCCAGAAATAGCATAGGGATACATTAGGATGCATTTTTGATCCGTAAACAATCTGATCTGGTCTGGAGATGATCTGGATGAGGTGTGAATGGGCCCTAAATCCCATTCTGTGAAAATGAAGGCTTCCCTATTTGCGATAAAATAAAAAAATATTGAAAATTGTAATGTAAAAATATATTAATTAAAAACAAACAAAAAAAGGCAAAACACGAAAGCAATTTATGTTTATTTACTTATATGCGTGTTTTTAAAGTTTTAAACCTATCAATTTGAACTCTAAATGACACTATGCTCAGAAGCTAAATCTTAAAAATCTTCAAGTACTCTAACTATTAACAAAAAATGTATCTTATTTGTGTATCACTCGGCTGTAGATCCTCAAATCATCTCTGAATTGGTGCTGACACTGTCCTTCCTTCTGGAGGGTGGCTACTGACAAAGATATTATGGACACTCAGAGCGCTCAGTTAGAGCACCACTATAACATATATTGATCATTAGCACACTTCAGTTTAACCTGTGTCTAAAGGTGCCCATACACTGCACGATTATCGTACGATAATCGTATGCGATCGGGTTTTCGTACGATAATTGAGCAGTGTGAACGGAGACGTGCGACCGTTTCGACTGTACGGTCGCACGTCTTCTGTCGAACCAGCATGTTCGAAAACCAGCCGGGAATCGTACGATTCTCGGCTGGTTAGAACGGTGCTCGGAAGACAAATGCTGAACGGGCCGGTGTGCGCACGCGCACACTGCCCGTTCAGCATTGCGGTCATCGGAAGCCCGCCCCTCAGGGGGGCGGGCTTGCGATGATCGAGAGTGCGATCTGCCTGTCCAAGATAGGCAGATCGTACGTTTTTTTAATCCCTTTACAACCATCGCAAGACTAAAGTCTTGCGATGGTTGTAGAGTGTATGGCCACCTTTAGTTTTTCTTTATTTTATTTTCCTTGCTTTTTGAACTCACAGTTTTGTTTAGGCTACATCCTGCTGATAATGATTATTTTGAGCCAAGGACACATAAGTTTTAAAACAATTTTCAAGTGTTACATAGTTACATAGTATTTGAGGTTGAATAAAGACACAGATGTCTGTAAAAAAAAAATAAGTCAAGGCAACTGAAATTGCTGTATTTTTCTTGAAGACGTTTCACTGGTCATCCAACCATCTTTCTCAATTCAGAATGACTTAAGGGTCTATTCACTAAGCTGCCGTAGGCAGCCGAGTGAAAGACCAACTTCAGGCTGGTACAGCTGATTTCAGCCGTATATCGGCTAAAATCAGCCATAAATCGGGTGGCTTCGGGTTAGCCGAACATGCTCCGCATGTTCGGCCGACCCGAAGTGCAGGAGGAGTTCGACTCAGCCGATCAAACATCTGGATCGGCTAAGCCGAACCTCCGGCAGGCTACTCGCTGCTGTTCGGTCTATTCTTATAGATGCCGAACAGCAGTGTGTGAATAGCCGAATGCCGCTGAGTGGACCGAGCAGAACAGAAAAATAGTTTAAAAAGTCCAAAAAAATAAATAGAAAACCATTGTGCGGAGCTAGCAATGACAGCTAGCTCAGCCCAATAGTATTCTATTGGCCGGGGGTTCTGCTGCCGTAAAAAAAAAAAGGAAAAAAAACTCTCCCGGGCGCTTCGGGAGTCTCCCACTCCCAGCCGCCCAGGAGAGAAACACAGATTTTTTATTTTTTTTTCCTTTATTCTGACACGGAGACGTGTCAGAATAGAAAAAAAAAATGTATTTGCCCATAGGAATGCATTGCTAGATTCCTATATGCTATTTCAATTTGCAATGGGCAATAGTAAACTAGCATTGCACCCACCCTCTGCTGCAGTTCTCCACCAGGTCCATCAGCAGAGGGCGGGTACAATGCTAGTTTACTATTGGGCAAAAATGTTTTAATTTTTTTTTTCTATTCTGACACCGCTCCGTGTCAGAATAAAGAAAAAAAAGAAAAAGAAATCAGTGTTTCTCTCCTGGGTGGCCGGGAGCAGGAGACTCCCAGAGCGCCCGGGAGAGTTTGCTGTCTGGAGATCAGTGTCCCTGGTTAGCTGGTAACCAGGGATGCTGATCTCTCTGCAAGTGACCGGAGCCAGCCGTAAGATCACGGCTGGCTCCGCCCAGCTGTCAGCTTCGGCTTTCAGCGCGGCTCAGCCGAGCCGAGGCCCATGCCTTCGGCTTGAATGAGCCGCTCGGCTAAGTTCCGGAGCTGTACGGGCTATTGTGAATAGCGCGTACAGCAGCCCTTTCGTTCTACTGAGCCGAACGGGTCCTGGGGCCGAAGCTAGCCGAAGGTTTGGCCGAAGCTACGGCTAGATCCTTCGGCTGCTTCGTTAATAGACCCCTTAGGGTTAATTCTCAGGGAATAAATATATTATATAATAATATTGGAGTCTAGGAGGTGCTTTTAACCTGCCCAGAAAGAGGTGTTAAAACAGCATTGTATGTGGCAGACAATACCGTAGATGTCTCATCCCCCCCACCCCACATCTACATAATGCAAAAATGTATGTAATTCTGAGCTACACTGTACAGTGGACAGAGTGGGTGGGGAAGCTCAAGCCTTCATCTGACTGGACGGGTGGCCCCATGTCGCTTTTGGGTTCATAGGAGCTCAGGTCTGAATTGTGTTCATTCCTGATCCTGCCCAGCACTTTGATATTAACGCTGTATGCATAAGAGAGTATTCTGAATCTGAAAAATCCCAGAGTGTCTGCTCAACCAAAAAGTGACAAGCTATTTGAAGTTTGTAATTCTAAAAAAGAAAGCCACAATTTGGAGAGGTGGCAGTTAAAGCTGGCCATACACCTTACAATTTATCTGCAGATTTTCTATGGTCAGATGGAAAAGGTGCAACAGATTCCTCCATCTACACTTAACTGTGTGGATGGAGCAATCTCCTCCTGGGCCAATCTGTTGCACTTTTTCCATCTGACCACAGAAAATCTGCAGATAATTGTAAGGTGTATGGCCACCTTAAAAATAAGTGGCTGTGGGGGACCGACACCGAACCTGTTGCTTTTCTCTGCATTTTTGAAGTTCACTTTTATTTAGCAACATCCAATCCATCTGATTTTCAACCAGGTTGGATTTTTACATGCCATTTGCTATTGTTCCCCTATCAATAGGTGGATGTCTCCTTGGTACCTATATGAAAATACTTAAGTAGGTTATAGAGGGAGATTTTCGAACAAATTTTCGTGTGAAAAATCCTGTCGGAACGTTCGATAATGCCATCAGAGACTTGGCGATTGTCTTTTGAAATTTTGTTTGATTTTTGTTTTCACTTAAAGTGACATTAAACCCTCAGATTTTTTAACATAAAACAATAGTGTAATGTGTGCCTTAATGTAATCCATGGTTGTTTTCCTTCTCTTTGCTGCTCTTCCTTTTAAATCTGTATCTGTTCTCATGCTGGGCAGAACTTCTGTTTTTCAGCAGACTGCCTTGTCTCAGGAATGGATACACGGTGTCTGTGTATAGATTTGTATAGGCTTGAAACCTGAGCCAGCACTACAGGAAGAGGCCCTGAGCTGAAAAGAGAAGTTCTCCCCAAGCATGAGAAGACATGAGGATTTAAAAGGAAAAGCAGCAAAGAGAAGGGAAACAACCATGGATTACAGTAAGGCACACATTATAGTATTGGTTTATGTTAAAAAATCTGAGGGTTTAATGTCAATTTAACATACAGTTTTGGAATGAATGGGGTTTCCCAAATAAAAAATACACATTCACAGTTAGAATTTCTTTCAATCGAGCAAACTTTTTCAACATGCTCCTTCAAATTTTTTCGGCACTGTGGTCAAAATTGGTCATCAATTTAACCCCATCCATGATTAGAAAGTCGAATGAATGTTATGAAATCTATTTCTTTTGAAATTGTAACCATGTATATCCTACTTTATACTAGCAATTCTCAAACTAGTGGCTTTGCTAAGACAAACTGTGCCATTTTGCCAGTTTTAGTTAGGTTTATAAGCAAAGGTGAAGAGAATTTGGATGTAGCAGACATCTTATATATTTCCATTACATTGCTAGAGTGCATACAGTTTTGTGTAAGAGATCTGGGAGAGGGGGAAGAGGGTGACCAGAATACCCAGTTAGCTTAAAAGGCGGTCATAACTGTGCAGTACATACATGGTGAATATCAGGGTCACCAGAAAGGTCAAATTAATTAATGTATGATCATATCATCTGTGTTATATTGCCATTTAGTTCTGTAAAACAAGCTCATACAGTATTTCAATGTCTTTGTTCGATAATAAAGATTGTGAAAATGCAACAATGCCTTCAACTGAGTTTTTCTTTGCTGAAGGGGTAAACTCGGGGAATAAATTACAATATATAATACACATGTATACATATATGTGTAAAATAGGATACAAAAGAAACAGAAGGGTGATGGCCATGCCCTGAAGAGCTTATTGTATAATAAGGTATAAGGGATGCAGCACTAGAGAGGAGTTCAATGTGAATAATAGATTTTGATTCTCCCAGTATGTTCTAATGGAAAAGAGAGAGAAGGTAATCAGAGTTATTCATATTGTGGCTTAGTATTCATTGTAGTGAGGCTGACGAGCTGGATCTTTGATTGGTTTGACAAAAATTATTTTTTATCTATCTATCTATCTATCTATCTATCTATCTATCTATCTATCTATCTATCTATCTATCTGTTTATATCATTTATCTGTCCTTTATATATCTACACTGAAGTTCACCCAGAGGTTTATAATCATATACATACCTTAAATTCTAAAAACAGTGCTCCTATTTATAGTTTGTAATTTTCTTTGTATACTGTATGACCATGATTGCTTTTTATGTGCAATTATCACGTAGGGTGTTTCCTACTTTCTATAGCAGCAGTAATTGTGTTTTTGCTGGTGCTTTTATGGATGGACAAAGTGACATTAATATACTTACACTGACTTTTTTTTCTTTCTAGGTGATTTTCTTGTAGCAGTCATACAACAAAGGTGCTGATTCTGATTTCTTGTGTGCAGCTGACCAGTATTGAAAGAACCTGTATTGTTAAATTGAAAATATGATACACAGGTATCCCCTGACACCTTTATACTCAATGACCTGGAATGGGATGCATTCTATATTCTTTTGACTCGTTTATTGGTCTTTTTCCTGGTTTCAGGATCTTATGATATCCAAATGTATTTGTATTTAGACGATTGTCCTATTTTCCTGTAAAATGTTCGATAACTGGTCTATATTTCTGTGATGTATTAATATTCATACATGAAACATGATATATTGTATTCTTGCTCTTGTTTAATAAAGATGTTCTGGACTAAAAAAAAAACACAAAGAAAATATGAATATGAATATCAGACACAGTGAAATGAAAAAATCAGATAAAGGTTATTTTGAGTTTACGGTTACACACCAATTTAAAATGCAAATTCAGTAATAATACACACTTCTCCCTTAAAGCCAAACTCACAGCCTATTGATATTAAAAAACATTTACAATTGTCCCAACGAAAATTTCCTTCCAGATTTTTCTAATCATATCCAAAGGTGATGATTGGCA
The DNA here is from genome assembly GCF_000935625.1 of Nanorana parkeri. NCBI lineage: Eukaryota > Metazoa > Chordata > Amphibia > Anura > Dicroglossidae > Nanorana > Nanorana parkeri. The sequence goes on from NW_017307714.1 coordinate 341,646, forward strand.
GTATGATTTGTGTTTACCCCAAATGTGGCAAAATATCTCTCTGACTGGTTCTAAAGACCCTTGTTATACATTAATATTTATATCTATTATATGTATGTACTACATAGTCCAGGGCTTGCCTAAAGAAAACCCATATGTGCCTTACCATGATCATACCACTGATTTGAAGATAAAAAATGCACCCAATATAAAAAGCACTTTGCTTTGTAACTTCAAAGTGAGCATACCATTATTAAATTTAAAGGGAAAGAAAGCTTGGAGAAAAAAAACAGCCATGTGATCTGCCAAAGTCATGTGACGACCTCTCCACCAATCACAGAATTCTCTGTGCTGCATTAACATATGAGTCACATTAGCTTATCTCCCATCTAACTGGGGAAACAGCAATGAACTGTAACTTAATCAACAATGTGATGAAGATCTGGTTTTGGCCACCTGCATGTGCAGAATACATAAATGCACAGTATTCTGTAGGGATGCACCGATACTAGTATCGGTGCCAAAACCGAGTATTTGGCCGAGTAATCGTACTCGCCGAAATGCTCCCTATGCTTATCCCAATACCGGAGCTTCTGGTATCAGGAAGCCGGGCGGCAAGTCATTACATGCCGCGCGGCTTCCTGATTGTCAGAGAAGCTGGCTCCATGTCATTGGTGACGAAGGACCATGGACCCTGCTTCCCAGCCAATCAGGAACCTGGGCGTCGTGTAATGACTCACCGCCCAGCTTCCTGATTGGTTGGGGAGCTGGCCAATTAGGAAGCTGGGCAGCAAGTCATTATCCGCCTCCCGGGTTCCTGATTGGCCAGAAAGCTGGCTCCATGCTTCCTCGTCACCTTCCTAATCAGGAAGCTGGGCGGCGAATCATTACTTGCTGCTCGGCTTCCTTAATGAGACTTCCTGTATCGGTATTCAGTATCGGTGAGTACTGGAAAAAAAAATATCGGTACTCGTACTTGATACAGAAAAACTGGTATCAGTGCATCCCTAGTATTCTATATATGATGGGGTTTTTTCTTCTACAATGCTTTTATACTTTTTAATAGTTTTGTGAGTTGTTCAAAAAGTGAAACACTAAAGGTTCAGAGGAATCTATTTTACACTTAATTGTGCTTTGTGGGCTTATGTAGGAAACATGAATTCCTTTTTAATTCAAGGCCAGCGCATGCTAGAGTGGATCCACCAGATTTCTGTTGATAGAATATTCTTTTTTAAAGAGAAGTAAGGTCAAACCTTTTTTAGGCTTTATTTTACTTTTGGGTCACAGTTTTGTGAAAATCCCCCCATTGTTGGTATTTCCCTCGCACATGATTTGGTATTTGATGTGAACCTTATTAACCAAGATTTACAAAGTGAGCATACAATTTGGAAAGTGGCCATTCAATTTGAACAATCTTCTACTCCTAGTAAAACAACCCTTATGTGTTGCAGTCCAAACAATTGCATTATTTTTCCTATAGAAGGAGCAAGAGAGAATGAAATTCATGTTATTAGTATGATATATGCAGTGAAGCTTATAGAATAACTTAGCAGCAAATTAATAGTACAAAATAGGTATTTATTTACCTTGTAAGATATAAGAGGCTGGATTTAGTTTCTAGATATTTTATGTATGGTGCATTTTTTCTGGAGGCTGTGGTATCCTATTCTATATTATTCAAAGGGATGGATACCTCTTTTGCCTGTGCACAAAAGCTTTCACTATGTACAGTTCATACTATAAAACACGTAAAAGGCCAATAAAGAGCACATCATAGCTTAACATATAAGAAACATAAAATTATTTCAAGTATTTGATATTGTTTTTAGAATAGACAATGAGGCATATGTAATATGATGTACAAATATGTAAATATAACAAGTAGAGCTAGCTCTCAAAATAAATAGCTTTAAGAACAGAGCACTTGAGATACACATGAATATGAAAATGGACAATGTTGCATAGCTTTAACACAATTTATCTTTAAATCTGACTCCTGATTTCCCGTGTTTAGAAGAAGAATCTACCATCTAATATAAAATTGACTTTATTATTGCTTTATATTGCCTAGTATAGTGCATATAGCATAAACTTAATTGATCTTTTTTTGGAATACAAAAGAATATTTTTATGAAATGTTAAATTTAAATGATATGAGTACAGTTAACACATAAATGTAAGTTGCAGGTCAGCAGGGGAGTTGAAGGTATTTACATTATTGGATACCTAAACCCTAGTGCTTCAACCATGACTCCCTCCATTGATACAGTGGAGTGAGTGAGCATAGCCACCTTAGCACAGGAAGTGTGTTATTTGCAGGATTTCCAGATAAGAATAAAGTTAAAACAGAATGAAAAAAAAATGTTTGCACTTTTACTGTGAGCTGTTCATCAGATGTTACATTGCTGTGTCAGAGGTACATTCAGCCCTGAGTATAATCAATAAACAATGCCTTTTGGTACTTGGATCTACTGAAGAGATTAGTTGTAGGCAGAAGCACTAAGCACACAGTAGTAGCCCTAGCAAGTACTGCAAAATAAAATTGCAAGTAGGACTTGGTGTGTTCACCTAAATTGAATAGTTGTGCCACATGCCAAACTAACTTAAATGAATAAAATGTCTTTGAATATTAGAGGGTTATTTTGGAATATGAGTGTCAAAACATTAACATGAGATATTAAGAATTACTGGTTACATTTTAGTAAATAAGGTACGGCTGAGTTTACTTTAAAATGTCTATCATGTGCTAGCAAAAATCTTTTTTATTCATTTCCCTCGCATATTTTTGGGTATTTAAGGTAAAACACAGGTTTACCTTATTTCCAAAATTCACTTTGCAAAGTAAACAATCACTTTGCTGGATGAACAGCCTTTACTTTAGTAAATCAACTCAATTTCAGCATTTCTTTTCCTGAATATACATAATGAAGATTACATATAAAGATCAATGACATGAAACTAGTTTTGCTAGTTTTGCTAGGTCTTCGCCGTGACAATCATTAACACTGGTCAGTGTCAGGCTGTGCATTAAATCTACCAGAAAGGCCTCCAGTGAGCCTTATGCCTAAAGCTATCATTATTTAAAAGCAATCTTATTGTTCACAACAGAATATTAAGCACTCACATGATGCTTCCCTCATTCAAAATGCACATTATCATTTGGCACATGTTTGGCAACATCTCTGTTATTGCAGGGGTATCTTTGTTCATCATTGGTTTATCAACAGATATGAATAACACTTGATATAACTTCCAAACCACCAGAATCCACCTACTCAAGGGATATTCTTAGGTTTTCTTGTATGATCATTGGCAATCCACAAATGAGGGAATTAACACAGCAAAAAAACATTCTTACAGTTCAGCAACTTTATCTCGTATGCTGCATCCTTAAAGCCCATTTCCACTTTAATTTTGTAGAAAAAAAAACAACCAAGATTATAAAATGAAAAATGCACCTTTTACTGCAAAAAATATCTTCGTTCTGACATTGTCCTCTACCAGCACTGCTCTTCTTCCATGTTGATTAACACCCAGCATCATTCATCCAACTTCCTATGAGCCCAGAGGATCATTGACACACTACCTGAGGTTGCATCACACCTTGGCTTACAGGAGAGTGTTGAGAACTGCATAAATGTCACTATATACGCACCTTTTTCTACAACGTAGAAGACTACACACTGTTACCCCAAAGAAAAAAGAAGAGTAGTTCAGGATTCCATGTGACTTGGCCAGTAAGCACTGGAAAAAAAATGGTGCTCTGGAAGGGAGGTAGGGGGCTGCCCAGTCCCTGGGATTTAGGCCAGATGAAATGTCCATCACTGGGGCCTATAGACAAACCATTTTTGTTGCCCAAAGCATTCCCCCTCTGCTTAGATTTCCTCTTTTGCATGGAACTCTTTATTAAACTATTTTTCATATTCCCCCTGTGTTTGCATGGGTTTCGTCCAGTTACTCAAATGTCCTCCCACACACAATTCATGCTGGTATGTAAATTGGCTTGTCTACAATTGGCGCTAGTATGTGTGTGTGTATGCATGTTAGATAGGGGCCTTAGATTGTAGGCTCCTTGAGAACAGGGACTGAAGTGAATGCACAATATGTAAAACAATTCTTGGCACTATATAAATGCCTGTAATAAAGAAAAAAAAACCTGAAACATATAAACTAACTCTTACTGATTATGGGAAAACAGGTATCGCAGATGACTATATAGAGATAAGGTTTACTCCTGCTGCCTATAAGCTCAGGACTACTGGTGTAATGGTAAATCTGACCCTGCATTTAATGTGACTTTTTAATACAATACTCTGCATACCCAAATCAACACTGCAGTTTATCACAACAGTTGTGGGGGTGCTCCCCTTGCTGTTGAAGTTCCAACCACTGCAGTAGAATGATTTTGAAATCATAATGTGGAAGAGAAGCAGAGCCAGGAATCAGTGGCCATCTTTTGCTGTCCCTTACAAATATAAAAGGCCAGTAGGTGAGTTACTGTACCAGGATGCACCTACTGCTGATATATCAATACTGAGCAGAAACATTTTTTAAATCCAAATGGCATACACAACTTCATTTAGTAGATGTAGATTTGTCCAATACATATAATATTTTGACAGCAGTATACTTAGATTGTGTGTTAGCACTCCATAAAAATACTATATTGAGGATATTAGACAGAAGATCATTTTCATTTTTTTATATTTGGGTTCCAAGTCATGAGCTTTAATTTGTTGGACATAGCCCGTGGCGTTAATGGACTGGCATTCCCCCAAGGGATGTGTAAGAAGCTATTAGGAATTGGTAACTACTTTTTTTAGGGGAAGTTGTTAAAAATGTCACATTAATCTTAAAGGTTTAACATGAGATTTCACATAAAAGCTTGGCTTGATAAAAAAATAATCTTACACGAATTTGATTACCAACAAACAAGAACTGATAATGTGTATGCCAACGAATAAACACAACAGGCTTTTTAAAAATATATTTACTGCTAATTTATCTTCCATATCAGTCTTTAAAGTAAGCTTTGCATTTTGCAAATAGCGGTGACACAAGATCAGTATAAATGTATTGGTCCTTGTTTCTATTTGTCATGTATCAAGTAATTATCCTAATAATCTCTCTAAACAGGCATTTTACATTTTTACATTGGCATTTCCTAATATGAAAACATATATAATGAGTAGCACAGCACATGGAGTATTATAAGAAGGTGTCTGAAGACAATGAGCTAAAAATGAAAGCCTCCAAATATTTTCATTTATCTATGTGCATCTTTCAGTTAACAAGTAAAGTTAAATCTTTACTTCAAATGAAGGATCATTTAAATTACTATATAAATCTAACTACAAATTTGATGACGTACACAGTTCCATCCAGTTCAGGCATCAATTGTGATCAATAGACAAGAATTGTGCCATGTAGGCCTTCAACAGAAATCTATTATGACTGCTTTTGACCATCAGGAGATTCCTTACTGCAAATTTTTCATCTTTTTGGACGGTAGGAGTCTTTTGCCATGTGTTATTAACATCCATTATCTGAGCTGTAGAAAAGCTATTGTCAGAGAAGTGTTGCTCATCTTCGTTCTACACATTTTCGTGCACATGCGTGCATGCATATGAGCCGTTCTAGTGGAAGGATTGCACATGCTTGTGAGCATGCGCTCAAATGTGTGTGCACTATATCGCATGTGCATGCACGAGCACAAGCACACATTTAAACATGGGCACCAGACAGCCTGTACCCTTGTCCTGCTGGGAGTTCTTCAGCTAGTGTCCTGCTTCTTATGTTTCCTGAACCTGTTATTCCTGATATTGATTCTGCTGATTGCTCCCTGCCCCTCTCCTTGGCTTGATCTGGACCTTCCTTCTGCTTACTGATTCTGCACTGCCTTGCATGCACTTTACCGACCTGGCCTACTCCTGCCTCTGTCTGCTGATTCCATACATTGCTGCCCACCTGATTGTGACCCAGCTTGTTTCTGACTTTGGCTCTGCTCTCCACCAGTGCCAGCTTCACCCATTGCTGACTTAATCTCCCGGGAAGTGACTGCCATCATCTTCCTTCAGACTGGTCTACCTGCATCTCCAGCTCCGGGTGTATCTACTTCATCAGGCACTCGTGCCCCTCTTCTGTCCCTACACCCTCTGTTCACCATTGCCAGGGGTGTTTGGACAAGAGAAGCAAGAGAGGCTGCGCTCGTCATCTCAGGTTCTTACCAGGTACGTGACAGCTATAAAGAATATTAAAGTTGTCCTAGCAGTACATTTTATTTTGAAAGAAATCAGATGTCACATCATCTGACATTTTTGTTAAAACATCTGCCTTTCCATATTTATATAGCCTAGTGCTGGGAGTTGTCTCAGTAGTCTCCTCATCTAATCCATTTTTGACTTGCTAAACTTGTCTGAAATGGAGCACAGAAGTGCTTGGTGTTATCCCTTAATTAATACCTATTGTGGAGCTTAAAGTGACACTAAAGGCTACTTTTTTTTCCCTCCCAAATGCTGCTGTAAGGACTTACCTTATGTGATGCCTTATGTGAATATCTTCTTCCTTCCAGTCGTTTCGAGCTGTCCCCTCAGCACTGGTACTGCTCTCTGATGCTTCAGTGTCTCCTCTGATGCTTCGGTGACACCCCTGGGTGCGCACTGCTGTTGTACGTACATTAACTCACATAGTCTCACTCCTCCTCTCCCCTCCGTTAACCTTAAGTGCACATGCGCCAGCACACATCATCTCTTATATGGACATTTGGGGAAGCTGTGCTCTGCAGTCAGTATACCGATGTGTCCCACTGCCATCTTTATATCATTTTGGACCAGTAGCAATGGTGGTGTTTGTAATGATAATCATAGATGGTGCCGTGCACATCAATGAGGAGACAATGAAGATCACCAGCACTCAGAGAATGATGTTCAAAATGTGTTTTTTATTTAATCAAACACATCGTCATAGATATCACATAGCCAACATTTCAGGGCCACGCAGACTCCTTTCATCAGAGCAAGAAAGTGACCTAGGTCACTATCTTGCTCTGATGAAGGGAGCATGTGTGGCCCTGAAACATTGGCTACATGATATCTATGACGATGTGTCTAGTACTCTACAGTCAGGAACGAGCGGCACAGCCAGGTAGATTTTAAAATGTTTGGCCACACTGCAGCTTTTTTAAATGTTATGGCATGCTATACTGCTTGCTAGCAGTAGATTAATGTAAAAAACAATTAGAGTTTAGTACTGTTTTAAGACATGTCCAGTTTCTACAGCCTCCTCTATTGATGTATTGTAGGTCTTCCAGATAGCGTTGAGCTGACGCACCCCCTCCCCCTGGCTGACGTGCTCTCCCCTGTGTTAGTTGCCCTCATTCTTGACATATGTTGTATGAATAGTAAAACAGCAACTAAACTGCACAGAGTACATCAGAAGGACTGGACTGTATGTTGCACAGATCTAGAAGAAACTCCAGGAACTGACTCATAATTTAACTGATTACATTTATAGCCTCAGGTGACAAGAGACTAGTGAGAGTGGCATGGAGCAGAGTGTAGACACAAACAGGAGAGACAGGTAAGAGCAAAGTGCTGCAGACATGTAACCAGCAGATGAAAAGATGGCTAACATACGCCCTCGCCTCAGATAGTTTGGACCACTTGCTTCGCTGTGAAGTTGTTCCTCTTGAAGCCAATACAAATACACTCTCAACCAGACATTTTAGAAAGCCATTTCCATCCAACCTCTTAAGTCCATTTGTTGTAAAGTATGTAAGGTAACACCAGCAGACCTCAGATGTTCCTCTTCAACAACCTCTGCAGTACACCCAGTGTTTTCCCCTGTGATTTTGTGATACCTCTGTGTTTACGTCTGTTCATACCACATATGTTTGAATGAGTTAGAGGGGGCGCCCTTTGTTCCTGTACCTTATACAGAGCTGTATAGATAACTGTTAGACAAAGACAAAGAGGAATCAGCTAGTGCTGGGGTGTTGTGGCATTCAAATTATGCTGATGCCCACTTGTACTACATATTAAATATAATACAAAATATTGTAAAATAAAGTAATGAAAATTATAGGGTTTAAAAAATTAACACTGAAAAAAATTAAATTACATTGACCAAAAGCCAGTTTCCATTTAAAGGGAGAAAAAGGTTTATCTTCCACCCTGTCAACCATCCCAATTAATAATATTGTGGTACTAAGGTTTATTATTGTTCCCCTACATGTGCCAATGATCAGCTTCCTTGAAATTCATGAAATCCTACTGCATAAACACATGTTGTTGCTCCAAGCTCTTCCATTATAATACAAGGTGTTCCATTGAACTTATGTGCACTGAACTTTCTATTTTTTACATTATATTTTAGCAGAATTGAAGCACAACCATGCCAAGATTCTTTATTTAACAGGATTGTACGGTTTGTACAGTATATTTTTGAATCATTAAACAGATGCCTAACTGTAGCTTTATAAATCCCTTTATTTTCTCATAGAAATCCCTGCATGATTAAGGTGTTTCCAGCCAATGGAACATGTAGCTGTGCTAAGGAGTATTGAGAAAGCAGATCTTGATTAGTGTGCAAAGCACAAATATGAAATAAACAGGTCACAGTATACAGCAAAGCTTTCTCATTTGTTTGCCCTGTGCTGCTGGGCTGCTGATGCCTTTCAGCTCATAGAAATATTGGATTCAGGTTCTGCATGGTATACATGTTTATGACTTTCAACGTTATGTAAAAAAGCCACAAGGCTGTGGGAAGACATTATTAGATTGCATGAAAATGTTAATGCTTTGATGCTTTCCTGTGAGGGATTAGGAAAATTGAGAGTTTTAATTTCAGCACAAATCAGGAAGTTTTGACATAATTTCACCATTTTGGTGAGGCGAACCTAAATTTGTTTTTTGTTTGTTTGTGCATTGGGCTTAAAATGGCTTCTGGGGGTGCTGGAAGTTCCTTTCAACTATCCTAAACCTATTCTTGTGCCAAAAAATGCTCACGTGTTTGCCTAATTATTTCATTTGTTTTTTGCACAGTAAGAAAAAACAGACAATGACAACATTTATAAAAAATTTTTATAGCAAAACTACTCTAAAATTCAGGTCCCCCTACAAAATGGAAAATGGCAAACACAAAGAAGAACTGATTTCTCCACTATCACTAACTTTCTTCTGTAAATACTAATTTCTGGGAAGTCTCTGGCCTCATTAGTTTGACAGTAGCCTTACACAAGTTTTGCAGCTCAGGGAAGTCAGAGTGAAGTCAGAACTCCTAATCTGCACATGTGTTCTGTCTTAGAAAGTACTACAGCCATTGGATCATCTAAACAGACAGGGAGTTCGTATTTTTTACAAAGACAGCAATGGCAGCCTCCATCACTGCGGGTTTTTTTTTTATATCTTGATTCACAATTACTTTTGTTTTGTGTTTAGACTGATAGATTTCATATTCATTCTGTTTAATATGAACACTCGTTAATATGTGTTATCAGCGCAATATTATTATATAGCACAAATATAGAGTAAATAAGCAGCATTCTAAGAATGCTGAAGGGCTAATTAACATGGCGATTTATGGCCATTCACTGCGCAGATCAGAGTATTTGTGCAATGGTTATAGCCAGGTGTTTCTGTTTAGCCATGAAGGCACAGGCTGTACAAATCAATGGCAAGCTTAAAGGCTCTGCAGTTGTCCGCATGTATTTGCACAAGGAGGGAATACCTGAAGTTAGGGACAGATGAGCGGCCCTGGATGCAAACACTGGGATTACATGGGGAAAGCCATGGACAGCCAAGGACAGAGTCATCTGGTAATTGATTTATACACTTTCAAGTACAAAGTTTTTTGGGAACACCTGGCTTACCTGCTGCAGGAATTTGCTGATACAGCCATGAACGACCATGTCAATGAGGCCTCAAATAGATGAAGAAGATAATTCACCCTGCGTACACAGTCACATACAGTCACTAGTTAAAGTATATCAAAATCCAAGACTTTTTCTAGTTTTTGAAAGTTATGAAAGGTTTATAACTACTTTCAGATTTTTATCTTCTGTTTGTGCCCAGTGGGGAAATTTCATTTTCTGCCCCATAGCTACAATAGGATATGGAAGTAATCTCTCCAATTAGATGATTTTCCCTTTCTTGTCCTAGTGACAACTTGAAAATTAGATTTTCCCTCACTTTTTGCCCTGGTGACAATGACCAACAGTACAATTAGAGAGGGTGACTTTCCCCAACTGAAAACAAACAGCAATAATAACCCCACAGTCATTCTAATTCTTCCCAATGCTATCCAAAAATGTTTGACTTTAAATGAGCACATGGAAAAATTGGAATACTAATGAATAATGTTTGCGTACAGGTTACAGTTTCCTGTAAGCAATTTTGCAGCTGTAGTAGATTATGTAGATTATTACCCAATGTAAATATTGATTTATCCATGTCTAAACTGTAAATATTGATTGTACTGTAAATATTGATTTATCCATGTTACTACATGCAATTCACCATGTGATAACTGTGAAAGCCATTAAAGTGTTATTTCAGATGGTATTTACCCATGTTTAGCATGCATAAAAAAAGTACATGGTTGGAATGATGAAATAAAACATGGCATACAGCCTTTGGCTTCTAATAGAACTGCACAGAACATGAAAAGGTGGAGTGCGATCTGAGCCACTTGCTTTTCAGATATTGAAATATGGGCTGGTTAAAAAAGGACAGCACCGTAGTTACCCCAAGGATGAAGGAATCATGAAAGACCTTGTGCTAGCACAGTAGTCTTTATGTTTTCACAAGTCTCCCACATATCAGCAAGTGCTTCCGATTGTCTTAATGCTGTAGGCTCTACTTTTGATACTGTCACTTACATCTTTATTGCAGGAAGAGGTCACACTGAAATCGTATTTCTAGTTTACTTCCGCCACTAGATGTCTTGGGTGACAATAAGGTTTTAAAAGAGTAACTACTCGCCAAAAATAACAACAGTAACAAGAGTCACTATGATCCCTCATTCTTTACCCAGCTATGGGAGCTCTCCCCTGCCTGCCATGCCATGCATCTGTGATCACTCTTGACATTGCGAAAACAAATACAGAGAATAAAGGGTGGTTCAGAGATGGTAAACTCACAACTAGCCTTGACCTTAGAGGCTAACATGGAAACAAACACTAATCTATGTTAGTATATATAATATAATGGGTAGAGACCAGTGTGAGGTTTGAACTTAAAGTGTATTTCCACTTTTGCAGTGTTATTTGAGAAAACCTACTATATGTTCGTTATTTGTTCGTGTTCACACAGAGAACTATAAGTCCCACCATCTATGCACAGGGACTGTGCTGGGCCCACCCAGGCTGAGGCACCGGCTGCAGTTCCGCCACTGTATAGCCCC
>NW_017307714.1:353405-357493 GCF_000935625.1 Nanorana parkeri
ACACACACACACACACACTCTTTATACATTGCACCCCTCTCTACATATACCTTACCCCCCTCTCATATATACATATATAAACTCCCCATCTCGCTATATACACATTGCCCCTCCCATCTTGCATCTCTCTCTCCATTGCCACCTCTATACATTGCCCCATCTCTATATACATTGCCCCCTCTATATATATTGTCACCCTCTCTATATACATTGCCCCCTCCCCCTCTCCATATACATTGCCCCCTCTCTATATACATTGCCCCCCCTCTCTACTGGGCCCCCCACTGTAACGCACTGAATTTGGCTGTTAGGATCTCAACTGTGGAGTCTCTTGACATCAACTACCAACACACTATCAGGGTGTGGATGGTGGTTTTGCGGCTATTCAGTTTGAACTCCAGGCGTCTCTCTCAGACTTAAGCGGAGAGTATGGAGTTGCTAACATCATACACCACGTGTAAATTAAATGAAGGTATAAATAATAGTAGTTAGGGCGCCTGGCTCAATGGGGAGGTGCAGAGGTTGCGTTTGTTCCCTGAGGTTATGAGAATAACCAGGTTAGTGGGTCTGGGAACAGGTAAGTTTCACAGGTTGTAGCTTCTCTCCCGGGTATGGCAGAATATAGGGTTACCACATGCATTTGTTAATTTCTTCAGGTACTCAAAGACTCAATTCCATATGTATTCTGACTCCGATTGTTGTGATAGTGAAATATATCCCTTGCTGAGACCTCTATGCCTGGCCTGTATAAGCAGATATACTCACTGCGGACAATCCTCGTCAGATAGCTGAACTCGTCAATATCGATTCATTCAAAAGAGGTGTTTATTCTTTAACATCAGGGTTACAGCAGATGATAGGAACAGCAGATGAATGGTTATAGTATTGTGCGGTCAGAAAATGATGCCTTTCTTACGTACTGTGCAGATTACATGTGTGTCCTTGTTACATGTGGCTCTTAACTGTGGCCATGACACAGGAAGTACTGCACACAGGAAGCAGGAAGGGGCGTACACTAGGGGAAAATACATCGTCACATGAGGAATAATTACAGAAAAACATGTACATTACAACAAAAGGCCACTAGATGGCAGCATAGGATAACACATGGATTTAGCTATGAGAAAATAGTTAGGCAAATCACACTATATAAATTCTAACCTATATAACAAAGCTAATATTAACTGAGGCTATGCATCTCATATTCTATGCCCCTATTGGGGCGGCACAATATGGGTTAAGTCAGGTTTCACATGAGCAGCAGTTCAGAGCATAGATAGGCAATTCAGTACACAACACTGCAGTACCAACAGTCTCCACAGGCAGCTCCTGTCTCACAGGTAACCACAGTTTAACAAGAAGTCCAATTCACTGAAGATACTTGTGGTTAGAAGTTCCTGCCAATCAAGACTGCAGTGGGGGAGCTGATGGTTGTGGGTGAGAAGTCCTCCTGGGCTGTGGAGTTCCAGAGCAAGTTGGGGTCTTGATGTTAATGGAGCTAACAGGGTGCGCACTCCATTAGTGGAACACCCTGTTCAGCTCCTGCCTCGTATTTATCGGGCAGTACGCAGTTGGGCGGAGTCACGAGACGGCCCGGCAGCCGCTGCGTTCCAGACTGGAGCGCAGGCCGCAAACGCCATCATGGTTTCACAGGCGCTGCACTCCAGGCTGGAGCACAAACCGCCGGACTCCTTACACCCACAGGCCGAGGCCCTGGTGCGCCCGCACCGCCTGCACCGGCGGTAGTTCCACCACTGAGTGTTTTAAGAATTTAAATTGAATAGCCCCCAGCTGTTCTTCAGTTGGTAAAAGCTCCATTTCCTTACAACATTTTGAAGCTCAACAGTTTAAAAAATGTTTTAACTACCTCCGGGCCGGCCGTAGTAAAAAAACGTAGTGGTGATTAAATACCACCAAAAGAAAGCTCTATCTGTCCCCAAAAAATGGTATAAAATTCATTTCAGTACAGCGTTGCATGACGGAATAAACGTCAGTCAAAGTATCGCAGCGCTGAATACTGAAAAATGGCCTGGCCAGGAAGGGGGTCTAAACACCTGGTCTTGAAGTGGTTAAAGCTCTTATAAAATTTAGCAAGTTGTAATTGTGTTATAATCTTTATTGGAATTAAGTAGGTGTGGCTTTTAGTAAACATAATTTGGCCAGTGAAAATTCATTTAACACAGTTCACCCCAATATTGCCTGCTTATAGGTTTATAACCACAGTGAGTCTATACCCGTGTGAATAATTTAAACCTTAACCAGCCCTCAGTGTTCCATGCATCTTCAGAGGCGGAAGGCAGAGACTGACCATAGTTGGTTATTTTGGCATTTTTTTAATTGTGGCATTCTAAATTAAACTGTCAGATTGCTCAAAAGATTTCAGTTTGGGGTAGGCATTGATGGTTTTATATGTCTTGATGTGACATCTCTATTTTAAATTCCCAAGCTCTGCCCTTCCCTACCATGGAGAAAAAAAACTTGAACTCAGAGATTGTTGCAAGTGGTTGGAGTGAGGAGATAAGGTGTTAAAATGTAAATGTTGGTTCGATGTGCCACAACTATACACCGGTCTCCCCAAAGCTGAAATATCAGTGGCCTGAGCCAGTAGATCGAACTAATTAAACTTCACTAACATTAAATGCTACTGAATTAAGAGTATTTACCAGAAGCAAATTATTTTTTATTTCATTTTAGTTTGATTTTTACAGAAAATGATTGTTGCTACGAACCCCTTCAGCAGGATTACTGCTATAAGGTATGATTTGCTAATAAGCATTTGAGAGTTTGATTAAATAATATGTACACTAATTTATTCTGCATGCTTTCTTTATGTTTAAATAGAATGTAGCCCTCAATTTTTTATGTGATTCTTCATATTTTCAATGCATGTTTCCAAACGATGTTGTTTTAGATTAGAGGTATTTATATTGTTTATTGTTTTTGAGAATATATTAAACTGCCATTGTACTGAAATGGAAAAAGATAATAAATGTTATTAAATATGATTACATAGACATCTGTTATTATTTTTTCCTTCCACATATATAATACATGCCAAGCAAATAAAAAGATATTCTAGCGCAAAATTTCATTACGAATTGGCAAAATTATGAACACCTGAATTACCATACCCAGCAGGACTTGAGTTATAATGACAAGCAGCATTGTGCCTTACTTTGTACTGCACCAATGATAGAGAAAGTCTGTCCTGTAGTGTTTCTTTACGCCAGTGCCAATCGTAGGACTTAAAGAGATTCCAGGAGTCAATATTACTGTTTTCAACTCACTGATTTTAGTGGCATTTATGGGAGCCATTAGTGAAAAGTATTACATAGATGTTTTGTACATATCTTTTTTTTATTGTAGTCAGGACAAAAAAATTACAGTTTTAAAAAATATATCTTCTTTTGCTTCAGGTATATATAAAACGTCACATGTGCAGTCTATTATGCAACAAGCATGTGGAGCTCTAGCCCATCTTTATTGCTTTCTCAACCTACTGTGTATTGTAAAAAGCCTTTTTACAGAGATTAGTAGAAGTTTAAACATAGAATTAAACAGTTCATCATGGTCCCTTCTCAGAGGGAGTACCAGGCTATACAGTAGTTGGAGATATGTCTTTAGATGAGCCATAGTGCTCTGGGAATCATTTTTTATGTATTAAATATTTATTCTAATAATTTAAAAATGTAAGTTTAAAAAACATTTGTAAAACAATAAGACCTAGTGAGGTCATCACTCTGTCTATGTGCTTCTCTATGCAATGCAGGCAAATCCCCTGGTGAGAGGGGCTTGTAGAGTGCTGTAGATACTTCCTGAAAACATCATTGCACCTGTACTCAGTACTTCTTTAAAAGCCCTCAGCCCTGTCACTATCAGTG
The DNA here is from genome assembly GCF_000935625.1 of Nanorana parkeri. Lineage (NCBI taxonomy): Eukaryota > Metazoa > Chordata > Amphibia > Anura > Dicroglossidae > Nanorana > Nanorana parkeri. The sequence continues at coordinate 357,287 of NW_017307714.1, forward strand.
GACTGGCTTTTGGGAGGAGTTATGAAAATATCATGCTGACTTCATCGGCGGATGTTAGTTTGAAAGATTGGGCATTCCTAAACAGGCTGCATGCAGACTACCCTGAGTAATATTCATATGTGATGCTCAGCCTCCATGACTGAAATAGCTAAAGTCTAATACATTTAAGGGGGGGGGGGGGCCAGAGAAAGCAAGCGTGGGGAGAAA
>NW_017307714.1:357526-360262 GCF_000935625.1 Nanorana parkeri
GGGTCAGAGACAGCGAGGCTGGGGAGGAAAGAGCTAGATGTTGTTCTCCAGCAATGAAAAGAGGTGGGCTTTGTCTGACTTGCTGCAGCTTCTAATGCACACTGTGAGAAGCAGTGTGCAGTGAACACAGAGGAAGCAATTTCAGTACAAAAGAGGAACCAGGACAACTGTGCAGGACTGGAGGTAAGGCTGTACTGAAGGTAAGGCTGTCTCAAAACCACTATAATTGACCTTTAGGGCCTGTTCACACGACGTCCGTTTTCTGTGCTGACCTGCTCCGTATGCTCCTGCACTAAAAATGCATCCCAATGTATCCCTGTGTGTTTTATGGGCTACAGTTCTCACGTGTGCAGTCCGTTCAGGTTACGACAGAAAAATACTGCACGTCACATTTTGTACGATCAGGAAACGGTCCGGAAACGCAAAACGCATCGAAAACGCACTGCACTGCAGCTAACATGTTGATAGCCCTACTCCAGCAAAAAATAAATAAATATATTTTTAAACTGGAACGCATCAAAAACGCGGCAAAAACACATAGCACCGCATCTGCATATCCACACCTGATCCGGGCCTGATCAGGACCTGAAAATCATGTTAAAAAAAAATTATATTTTTTTTTTTGCTGGAGTGGGGCTGTCAGTATGTTAGCTGCAGTGCAGTGCGTTTTTGACACGTTTTGCGTTTCCGGACCGTTTCCTGACCGTTTCCTGACCATACAAAATGTGACATGCAGTATTTTTTTGTCGTAACCTGAATGGACTGCGCATGTGAGAACTGTAGCCCATAAAACACATAAACACATAAAATACATTGGGATGCATTAGGTTAGAGAAGGGCAGTCCTAGGTTGGGTTGGAGTATGTTATGTTTGGCTTTAAAAAAGTTGGATGTGATCTGACATTACCTGTAAGAAACCTTCTACTTTCCTAACTGCATGTGGCTAAAAAGTGCTGAATACATACAATTAGACATGTGCAATTCGTTTTGTTCTGAATTGAAATTGTATGCATCCTAATTTCTGAATTAAAGAAATAACGAATTTGAATGAATCTGAATGTTTGATAAAGAAATTCAGATACATACGAAATTCGTTCGGAACAAAACACAACAAGCAGGAGAGCTGTCATATATGACTCTCAGGCTTCTCTCTTTGTTTACATTATGGACTTGTATTCTGAAGGAAAACAAAGTAACACAATATTGTTGGAAAATGTAAATAAAGAAAGAGCTGAGAGACCTGTGTTATTTTGTAACAGCTTCTGCTTCTATGCAGACACTTCCTTCCAAATGTAAAGAATCTGACAGCTGTCACTGAATACACTAAAGTGTTAAACTGACCACAAAAATAATAATGTAAAAAGCAAAACAGCGTGGGATCCACCCCCCAATTCATACCAGACCCTTTAGGTCTGGTAGAAATGTTAGGGGGGACCCAATGTAAAAAAAAATAAACATTGTGCGGTTCCCTGGTTATTCATACGAGGCCCTTTAGGTCCGTTAGGAATTTTAAGGGGAACCCCAACGTCAAAAAAACGTGGGGTCCCTCTAAAATGCCATACCAGACCCTTAATCTGGGCAGCAGCCTGACAGGGCACATGCCCTCATCATTGGGAGGGTGCTTTTCCAAGCGGGGACCCCCTGGAAAAGCACCTTGTCCCCAAGCTAATGGGTACAAGGGCCTCTTCCACACAAACCTGACCCAGTGGTTGTGGGGGTCTGCGGGCAGAGGGCTCATCTGTATCTGGGTAAGCCTTTCACAAAGGAGGCACCAAGATGCTGCCCCCCTTGTAAATGAGTAAAGGGTACTCATTCACTAAAGGGTTAAAGAAAATGTAAATAAGCACACCATACCTTAGGAAAAATTCCTTTAATTCAACAAAAAACACAACATGAGTTTTTGGCAATTCCTTTATTTAAATTTTTTTTTTTACAAATGTCCCACTAAGTTATTCCAGCATCGGCCAACAAATTAAAAAAAATTCCTGATGCAATGTTTACATCGGGCAGTAGGCAGAAATAAAGAAAGCCTGCTATTGGCTATTTAAAAGTGAAATAGCGAATAGCAGGCTGGCTAATGCTCAGCCCACTGCCTGATGTTAGTCACAGAGGAGCAGCACTGTTGTCTGCAACCTCTGCCTGCAACATTTAATCGTTCTAAATGTACCAATCATTTGGGTATCACATGAATAAGAAAACACATGACTATGCATCAAAGGGCTCAGTAGGAGCAGCACCTCAATGAGACAAGGGTGCAAAGCAGCCATTTATTTTGGGCTTGCCCTTTCCCTTCTCCTCACTTTTTTATGTGGCCAAATTCTTTGCACTGCAACTACTTTCATATATTTTGGCCCTTTTTCTTCTCTCTCCACAAGGGCACGTTGCAGCCATTTGGGGAGACCTGCTAATTCCACACTCTCTTTCTCCTCCCAAAGGAGTGCATAGCAGTCAATTTTTTGAGCTTGCTAATGCGTCTTTTTCCTTCCTCCTTCTCAAGGGTGCAGATCAGTCACTTTTTTTACTGTACTGTACTGTCCTCTTCCTTCTCCTCTTCTTCCAAGGTAGAGACTGCACTTTTTAATTTTACTGTACTGCTCATACACTCTTTTTCCCTACTCCTCAAGGGTGCAGAGCAGGGCCGTAGGAAGGGCGAGGCGAGTGAGGCACTCGCCTCGGGTGCAGGCTGGGTAAGGGCGCAGCCAGGACACTGGTATTCCACCAGTTGGGGGGGGGGGGG
>NW_017307714.1:366004-368527 GCF_000935625.1 Nanorana parkeri
CACCCACAGTGCGATAGCCGTCACCCGAATGCGTGGCACATCAGTGCCTGCGTTCTGGTCCAGTGCGATCTGCCAAAATGCTGCATGCACTACTTTTTTGCAGATCCCACTGGACCGGAACACAGGCACTGATGTGTCACGCATTCGGGTGACGGCGATTGCACTGTGGGTGGGGCGCATGGCTGCGGGGCCATTGACTTCAATGCGCAGCCACACCCCCTCCCGCCCCAAAACACAGTGAGCTGGCCGGGTTTCGTTCTAGTGCGTTCCAGAGTCTGAACGCACTCTTTATGGTGTGACTGGGCCCTCAGGCTGGGACCCACTGCTCGCGAAGCAGCGCGGAGCGGTGGCGCGCTGCCTTCACGTGCAGTGTGTCATGGAATTTTGTCTCCGACACGTCTGCTTGCAAGAGCGCGCATAGCTGAGCGTGCTGAGATAAAAAATGTCATCTTCAGCCAATCGGCTTGCACGTATAAACCTACGCGTCAAGATGCGAAGGCCATTCGGTTATTACGCGCGAGCCAATTGGCTGACGGATACAGTCCTTCATCTGGCTGCGCTCAGCTCACACTGCATGCGAAGCTCCATGCCTGACAGCTTTGCTTTGCTCTGCACGGCTTCGCATGTAGTGTGTCACAGGCTTAAAGGAGAATAATGAGGCTAGTGATTTTTACTCAGCCTCATAATCTGAGCCGACGTGTGACAATGAAACTGTCGCAGGTCAGCTCAGTAGATCGGGAAGTGAGCGAACACATACCGTCACTCGCTCACTTCTTGATCTTGATTCCCCCCCTCTCCCCACTCAGATCCTCCAGCGCTGACTGGCGGAACGGACGGGGGAGGGGGCGGGCACAGCTGGCTCTGCCTCTAGATAGGAGCCAGCTGTTAATCCCACAGCTGGGTGGATCCAGACAGAATTGCAGGGGTGTGGAATTCTCATCGCCCAACGCCTGGGAAATGCAGTTTCGGGCGCCGGGCGAGTAGTTTTTTTGTACATTTAGCTCTGCTCTGGATAAGCAGAGCTAAATGTACAGTGGGGAGCCGCCGCTCGTTTAGTACAAGTGATCTGATCAGATCACTTGTATGAAAGGAGCAGCGGTGATCGTGTCCAGGGGCCCACCCCGCCGTGGTGTTCAAGGTCCCGCGCTCCTCTGGGGGACACGTGACAACGGCACATGAGCTCACAGTAGAGCAGTGGTTCTCAACCTTTATAGGGCCGGGAGTGGGACCCCTTGGTAACATTTGCCAAGTTGTGGTGACCCCCAACGGTAATGTTTAGGGATGACGCGGCTGCTGCTGCGACATCTGGCAGCGTGGCGATAGAACTGACACCGCTGCGCTAGGAGAGGGCTGAGGAGGACTCTCACCTAGCACAGCAGAAATCACACAGCGACCCACAGGTTGAGAACCACTGCTTAAAGGAGACAACTAATCCCAGAGGAATACAACAAATAGCAGCAATAGTCCATTATACTATAATGTTCTATTGCTGTGATTTGTAGTCCTCTGTAGCTGCTGGTATTCTGCATTGTACTGTATATAAAGTATTATTGCTGGGATCTGATGCATTCCTCTATAGATGGTGTTATTCTCCATTGCGCTGTATAATGATTATACGGCGCAATGCAGAATACCACCAGCTATATAGGAATACAACAATGTAAATGTAAAAAATTTAAAACTAACCCCGCTGCCCCCACCATCTGCATGCAAATAAACGCACGCGTAGGACATCGTGTGTGCGTTGAGTGCATCTGCCAATTACACTGTGTACCATATTGTGGTAGCCAGGCAGCAGAACTCTCCTACGCACACAATGTGCATTAAAAAGGGTAAATTCACTTTCCCAGGTAATATGGGAAAATTGAATTACCCAATCAAATCTGGCCCGGTCTCTCCCAAACCCCACCCTCCTGGCTATACTTACCTTTCGTAGAACAGTCCTTACTGTCCGCCACTACAGGTGTACCGATACAGAGTATTTGGGCAAGTACTGCTCCGATACCGTCCCCAATACCAGAACTTCCGATCAGAGGAAGATCTCTTCTCACTGGCAGTGCCGTAGGGGAACATGGAGCTGGCTTCCCGTGCAATCAGGAAGCCGGGTAGCATGTCATTACCCGCTGCCCAGCTTCCTGATTGCCCAGGAAGCCTGCTTCATGCCAACGGAAGCACCGATGCTTGGTATAGGCTTGTACCGAAAGTAAAATATCGGTACTCGTATTCGATACCCAAAAACTGGTATTGGTGCATCCCTAGTTTTGATTAAAACTATTTTTTTGTATTGAAACAAGTAGATTGTCATAAGAGACAAGTAGATTCGGCCCCTACGTTTGCGCCTGGACAAGTAGTTTTCTTTTAAACTTCTACACCCCTGCAGGAGGCAATGTCAGTGCCAGTGGCGTAACAACCGGGGGTGCAGCAGGGGCGCGGGCCCCGGGCGAAAAGTGAAGGGGGGGGCGCCGGCCGAAAATGGCACTTTCGGCTAAATGCCGAAAGTGACATTTTCCTGCCGTTTTGCCG
>NW_017307714.1:368817-378061 GCF_000935625.1 Nanorana parkeri
TAGTATGTACCAATCCTCTGTGCAGGACAAACACTGGAGCGATAGTCTGATCACTCCAGTGTTTGTAAATAACTGGGGACACATAGTACTATGTGTCCCCAGTTATAAATGAATGAACAGGATGTGATTTACATCACGTCCCATTCATTCATGAGTTTCTCAATGGGGAGAAGCACTCTGTACAGAGGCTCCTCCCCATTCAGAAACTGCTTGATAGTAAATATTTTCTGAATGAATGGGAAGCCTCTGTGCTTTCCATTCATTTAGAATAGAGGCTGCAGAAAAAAAGATTGAGGACTATGTGTCCTCAATTTCTTTTTCTATTTTAAAAGGGAAATATCATGGGGCTTTTTAGACCCCTAATATTTCCCCGAAGCCCCCCCCAATAGTTAAAAAAAAAATTACGAAAATTAAAAAAAAAAAATAATGAAAAAAATAGTAAAGAAAAATTAAAAAAACGTTGTTTTTTTTCTTGCCTCAGACGCAAAAGGAGCTGGCTACGGCTATGGTGCAGAGCAGCCACTTGCCTTTCCAGTATTGCTACTGTCCCCCTATTCTTCTCCTATTCAGCTCATCCTGCCATATCCCCACCAACTGATTATGAGAGTTGGCAGAAATGTTTTCTTGGCTGCTATCGCCAGGGCTGGTCCCCTGACCTCTGCAGTACTGCTGCTGTGGAAGCAGAAATATTTTTTCCCCAAATCACCCTCATGCCCAGCATTTTCATGCCAGCATTGCTTAACACCTGGTTTTTGTGCTAGACCACAGTGTTATACACTAGCCACTATTACTTTGCACATAAGGCCATTACTACCCTCCACTTATATGTGGATAGCCATGAGGCAGCAGGAGGCAAAGACGCACTATGAAAAGGAGGAGGAGGGTTGGGCTACTGGGGGTGAGGAGAAAGGCTAGGGTGCTGGTGATGGAGAGGAGGATAGGGGTGCTGGTTTGGCAGTTCTGGTGGTGATGAGAAGGCTTCAAGAGGAATGTTTCACCCCTCTCTGATACAGGGGGAAATTCAGGGGATCTATTGTCAATGTTCCACAGGGAGCCCAATGTATGGCACTTTTTAGAGGCAGTGCAAAGCCACTCTTTGTCACATTTTCTGGCTGGATCCCCTGCACTGGAGGCATAGCTGCAAGGGGAAAACCTATTGCCATGGCTTGCCTGCCCTTCAACAACACAGGGGAAGGGCAGGCAGCATCAAATAGAGGGGAAAAATCTTACAGCCAAAGGGAAAGGGCTGGCAATAGCAGAAAATAAGTGTACAATCACACATAGGCTGTTTGCTCTTCTTCAAATCAAGTTTTCTTCTTAATACAGTCTTTGTATTTTTTCTGGGCTTCGGCAGCATACACGTTTTGCTGATACAGGCCAAGCTGTCCTTTAAATATAGAGGCACACGTTCTACATGTGGAGGTAGTATTTTAATTTAAATTTTTTTTTTACAGTATGTACATACTTCCTTTTTTATAATAATCATTTGTTGTACATTTTTTTTTCTTGTAAGGCCATCCCTACCCTGGTGAAGCAAACATGAGCAGGACTGGCTATTCAACCTGGGTATTTCCTTAGGAAAAGAAAGTCCTAGGACTATACAATACCTAGGCCTTATGCCCATCCTTACACAATGCATGGGTAAGGGCAGGCAGCAGCAAATGAAGATTGAAATACTATGGTCAAGGGGAAGGGCAGACAGCAGCAAGATGTTAAACATTGACTCCTACAATCATAGGCTGCCTACCCTTCCATTTTTCTTTGTGATGTTTGTATTTCTCCTTCTTCAATTACAGAAATATCCATTAATTACATTTTAATTTGGCTGGTTGACATTGCAAGAAAATTAATTGTATACTGCAGCCTGATATATGTTTTTGAAACTAACAGCAGCAAATTAATCCAGACAGTGGTGACTTTATTAGTAAAGGACAGTTTTTTGTAGCTGATACATTTTGAAGAACCTACAGAAGAAACAGTGATACATGTCTCCAATCTTTGTTCCTATAACGTTCACATTTTATCCCATCCCTCCTTAGATCATTGGTTTAATCTAACCTTGCCTAAAACTTGCTTTGTCTATGTGGGGTGATGGCCAAATCATACTAAACCAAAAAAGACACAAAAGGCCAAAGTAATTTAAGGTTGTAATAGTGGACTTCCGGTTCCGGCACCGGAAGTCCACGGTCCCCGCCACATCCAGCCCACACAAAAAGCGCCTAAATCGCGGCATACCGAACGCCATCATCGATCGGCAATCTCCACTAGCCATGGACAAATTTGTGGCTCGATCACAGCCGGTTCGCCGCAACCTCTCCGCTCCGTCCAGCCCTGCGGTCACACAGCTCGATTCCGCGGCCATGGAGGACACAGACGCTGATGACGTCAGGCCGCTGGGTGAGTCTGCAGGTACATCTCCCCATGCCTCTCTAGATTACCAACAACTGGCGGCCACGGTGGCATCTCATTTGAGACTGGACATTACCTCCATCATAGCGGACTCCCTGAAACAGCACATGGGGCCTATAATGGCGGCCCTAGAGGCTCAGGCATCCAGAATGCAGGCCCTAGAGGATCGTGTCAGTAGCATTGAAGACCAGACCTCAGGCACAGCTAGATCCCTCACTGAGGATAAAAAAACGCTGCAGTATCTACAGGACAAGGTCGACAACCTTGAAAACAGATCACGCAGAAATAATATTAGGATCATAGGGATCCCTGAATCAGTTATGCCTGGTGATCTCCAGCGCTTCTGCTCCTCTATAATACCGCAAGCCATGGGCATCACGTCCACCTGTGCAGTAGAAAGGGCACACAGAATAGGCCCCCCCAAAGACCAGGACAGCGTATCAGGTTTGTTCTGGCATACCCAGCGGTATTGCGCATATCTGACCCTGACGGAAATCAACACCGCTTCATGTCTGCTGCTCAGGCACGTGGACCGCCATCTGTCCAATTATACTGCTCGAGTGGATTCCCCACTCAAGAGCCCACCGCGCAAGAAGAAGGCCTGAACCACCGGTGGCCTCACAGTTCTTATACTCATGCTGAGTGGTTTAGTGCAAGGGGCGTTTGCACCGCACCATTTGCTCACATTGTTTTGTGGCTGACACGAGTTCCTGAGTTATTAACAGAATGGATTACTTATGGGCCATGTTTTAGTTTTATTTCTTGTTACGTCTATGATACGAGACTTTTTTTTTCATTAGTGGCGGGGCGCGGCACCCGGAAGTTGTCGACCCCATGCTGGCCGTGGCTATCCGAGGGGTTCACACCCCCTCCACCACTGATGGCCAGGCCTGGACAGGTATCTTTTCCTACCGGCTAGTTTGCATATATGCTATGATGTTGAACTCTTCTGTTTTGGTTATCGCTCTGCTAGTTAAGGGCAGTTGCACCTACCCAGCCGATCATCTTCGTCACCATTCTCCAGACCGCAGTGACACATGGGTCACACCTCTTCTCACCGGTCACCGTGGGCCCTATGATTCAGAGCCGTTCCTGGAGCACTGGGACACAGGTAACGACTCATCTCCTTCTATTCCTGGTCTACCATGACCTTATCACCTACTCATCATATCGACTACTATGGGAACCACCCTAAAACTGTCTTCATGGAATGTTAAGGGACTTAGGACACCACAAAAGCGGAGGCAAGTGTTACGTCACCTTAAAAAACACAATGTGGACATTGCATTATTGCAAGAAACCCACCTACTTCAAGCAGATATCAACCGCCTTAAGCAACTGTGGGTGGGTACGGCAGTGGGTGCCCCCTCCAAGGGCCGCTCCGCAGGGACTGTTATACTTATCAACAAAAAAACTTACACCACACTCTACTCTCTCAACAACACGACGCGGAGGAGGGACGATGGTCCCGTGTCTCTATCCAAGTAGGGCAGGCAACATTTGAGATCTGGAATATATATGGCCCCAACGCAGATAACAAGCATTTTTACGATGAGTTGCTGTCTCGGCAAACTCCCCCGGCCCCCGATACTTATGTCATACTTGGGGGCGATTACAATGCGGTTCCGCTCACTCTGGAGGATCGCTCCCGGACCAGGGGACGCCCCTCAGGAGCTACCCTAGCCCAAGATGGGAACTTTGCGGCAATGATCCAAGCGGGAGGGTTCATAGACATCTGGCGATATCTCAACCCCTTAACTCGGGAGTTCACCCATTTTCCCATGCACATGACTCTATATCCCATCTGGACTTGTTCCTCATATCACCCAACTTGTTGCCAAAAGTGTCCACAGTAACTATTGAAGATATGGTCATATCGGACCATTCTCTGGTGATGATTGACATTCAACATGTGGGCCTGCCCTCCAGACCCGTGGTATGTCGATTCCCGTCATATCTGGCCACTGACGATACGTTCCAGGCGCATCTGGTTTCTTGGTGGGGGGATTATGTTTCTGATAATGCTTCACACTTCGGAGATCCGATCCTGTTTTGGGAGGCGGCAAAGGCAGTCCTGAGAGGCAGGATTCTAGCCTATGTCTCTTCCCAGAAGAGGAGGACCAAAAAAAGCTATGTAGAGGCATGCACAGTGGCCAGGACTGCATACTTAAATTATAGACAAGACCCTTCCCCTCGAGCCAGATCCGAATGGATTCAGGCTAAACAAACGTGCGATCACTGGATAGCCCAATATGATCTCCAAATCCGATCTCGCAAAGAGGTAGAATTCTTTAAGTTTGGCAATAAATCTGGGAAATTGTTGGCTAACTTAATCCGGGGACAACAGGCCCCAACCCACATAATGAGCCTTGCCCAAGACAACTGTGAGTTATCTCGTGATCCCGAGAGTGTGTGTGAGACTTTTCGTTCCTTCTATCAGTCCCTATATGCGTCGGACGGCGGAGACCTGGTGGCGGGGTCTTCTTTTTTGAGGTCCGTATCCTTGCCTTCGCTATCCGATGCAGACCTAGACCATCTGAATGCGATAGTCACGCTCCTCCAAGAGGTGCAGGAGGCTATCCATGGATCCCTGAGTTCGAAGGCTCCTGGGCCTGACAGGCTGTCAGCAGAATTCTTCAAACCCTTAACTGACCATATCTCCCCTACGCTAGTCTCCTTGTATAATCACATTCTGCAAAACGGCTGCTATCCGCCCACCTTTAGCGCGGCCTACATTAGGCTGCTGCCCAAAAAGGGGAAAGATCCCACACCTCCCGGCTCCTATCGCCCCATTTCTCTACTTAACTTCGATGTAAAACTACTTTCCAAGATTATGGCCAACAGACTGGCCACTGTGCTGTCTCATCTTGTCTCGCCAGACCAGGCGGGTTTTGTGTCGGGTCGTTCAGCTGTATTGAATGTCAGGAAAATACTTACCGCACTGGAGGGTGTACGGTTGTCGGGTCCTCTTCCGGTCCAATGGCACTGTTGGCTTTGGACGCGGAGAAGGCCTTCGACAACGTTAACTGGGCATGGCTCTCGAAGGTTATGGAGCGTTTTGGATTCTCGAGGTTGTTTTTGAAGTACATTTCCACTATGTATAGCTCCCCTTCTGCACAGATATACACCTCCTCGGCCCTTTCCACATCCCTTCGTTTGTACAAAGGAACCCGCAAAGGCTGTCCTCTCTCCCCATTATTATTTAATTTAGCTATAGAACCCCTGTCCCGATCTTTGGCTTCCCCTCACGTTTTTACTGGTTACCAATCTGGCCCCTACGGCACTAAACTAGCATTATTTGCAGATGATATTCTGCTACTCCTCTCTGACCCGCTGACCCAAATCTTGAAAATCCTTGACCACATCAAACATTATGGCTCATTCTCTGGTCTTAAAATCAATATCAACAAAAGTGAGCTTCTTTCTCTCACCTTGGATAAAACCTTTGTGACAGCCCTTTCCCGCACATACCCATCCCTGCTAATACAGCCACGCTGCATCACCTATCTAGGAATCTCCATTCCCCGATCTGCCAGGGATCTGCATTGAACTACAAACCAATTATATCTAAAATAGTCCAAGAATTACGTACGTGGAGGGATTATCCTATCTCCCTTTTGGGCAGATGTCACCTAATAAAGATGGTTAGCTTTGCTAGATTACTCTACACCCTTCAGACTATACCCCTTTTGCTGAAGCACAAGGATATCCAAACCCTTCAGAGTGCCTTTGCGGGGTTTCTCTGGAGGGGCAAGAGGGCGAGAATAGCTTACAAAAAACTCCAACAGCCAGTGGGCCAGCTGGGTGCTAATTTACCAAACATCAGGTCATATAACTTGGCCAGTTTGTTCCGCCATATACGGGATTGGATACATGCCACCGCTTTTTTCACCAACACCCCACTGGAGTCCCATTTGATGAAACCTTGGTCACCAACGGGAATCCTGAACTCTCCGCTGAGGCTTCTCCCCAAGTACATTAGAGACAACGTCCTCTTAAGGGACATGGTGATAGCATGGCGTGAAATCAGGAAAATCTACCATTTATCCACGGTGATCTCCCCTTCGATGCCCCTCAGATCCTCACCGGGGTTTGCCCCTGGCATTACCTCTCAGGCCTTCCGCACGTGGGAGGTGAAGGGTATAGGGGTCATAGCGGATGTGTTCACCTCCCAGGGACACCTCAAGACATTTCAGGACCTCCGCACCCAATATAATCTCCCAGCCACCCATGGGTACCCATACATGCAACTAAGCCATTTTATATCCAGCCACCTCACCTTGCCTTGGCGGGAAATTATTTGCCCACCACTTGACCCCTTGCTCTCTTCCCCCCAGGTAAAGATGCCCTTGTCCCTTATCGCCCGTCAGCAAATTACCTCTATTCTGGAATCCTCCTCCTCCACTCCATCCCATATTAGACGCTGGGCAGAATATTTGAATATGTCCACGGAAGACACACTTTCGATGGTGATGCAGGGTTGGCAACAAGTCAGGAAAGCTATAATAAATGAAGCCTGGCGTGAGATATACTTCAAAACTGTCCATAGGGCTTATCACGCCTTTAATATTCCGGCCAGGAACACCTCCTCTAAATGGTTGACTGCTTGTCCAAAATGTTTTCTCCCCCTACCTGACCTCCCACATCTACTCTGGTCCTGCCCTCTTATTCAATCCTTTTGGTCCACAATATTAAATTTCATGAACTCCCACTCCCGTAAGACGAGAACGGTGTCCCCTGCCTTGTGCCTACTACACGCCCCTCCCCTGCGCACAGGGGCTACTCTCTCCCACCCGACCCGCTGGGAGCATCTTTGCCTCCTGACAGCAAAAAAGGCGATTCTGTGCAATTGGATCGTACCGGAACCCCCATCCATGGCCACCTTCCGCCCCCTGCTCAATCGCCTGTTACTGCTGGATAAACTAGATACGAAATTTAACCAATTGCGTACTAAAAACTTCTTCGACACTTGGACATCTTATGTTGCTGCGGAGTATTCCCTGCAGCAATTGCAGGACTTGATGTCCATTTTTCGCTTTTCTAACTGGTATCTGGAGGCCCAACTGTCTGGCACCTTAGGTTCATTAGATGTCCTCGGTCCCTAACATCCCTTGTCTTATGTTCTATGGTTCTCACCTACCGTACATTTGGAGGCTCAGTCCTCCTGATATGCCCACGAGTCCCCACGCCATGGAGATATGGTCCCCTACTCACGGTTCTGACCCTCACGGCCTTAGGGTCACCTGGTTATAGCTATTTTAGTTTTCCCACCCGCAATATAGAGTCGCCTACATGTGTTCCACCATATTGTGATATGGGTTCTTCTTTAGTATTGCTTTTATATATTCGTTAAGCATGTCTGGATCGCAGTATGTGTAATGATGCATGATCCCTGTTTCATGTCATATTGGAATATGTATGTATTGACTTTCTTATGTTTTTTCAATAAAAATCTAACATGCTAAAAAAAAAAAAAGGTTGTAATAGTTAATACTGCCAGTTAATTATTGACAATCAGTAACTGTGTAGCAAAAGTGATCAGTACTGTTGGAGACATATGTGCTCCTGCCATGTTTGCAAATGGAGCACTATGTGCTTTTGGATGGCCCCTACTGACTGGCTTTGGTATGGGGTGTGTAAATACAGAGGCTCCTACAAGGGCTGCAAAGACGATGGCTACTAGATTTTAGCATATCTTTAAAATTAAAGGAAAGCTTTGGTGCACAAAGCTGAGTAGACTCCACAAGTAAGCACACTATTGTGAGTTAGCTCAATCCAGGCAATATCTCAAACTTAGACACATTATTTAACCCCTATTTATGAGTGAAATTTATACTGGTATTGTGTTTTTTTCTTCACAATAATAATCCTATGTTAGACATAAATGGATAAGGATATGGATTGTTTTCTATAATACTTAATAAAAACTATAAAAAAGAACACAAAGTAAAGATTATAATGCAGAAAAGCAGAACGTATGCTGTTACACAGGCTACTGGTCAGTGCTCTACAGCCGCTGCCACGGAAAAGAAGCTGTATGCAAAATGCATTAAAAGTAAAGAGTGTTCTTGATTAGATAGAGATATGTAATTTGTGCTACTAGTGCCATTAAAATTTCAGCTACTACCTAGAATGTTGCTTTTTCTTTTATTGAGCAGCTTGATATGCAATTATAAGAGTTTGAGATTCATACTTTGAATATCGCATTGAACTAGAAAGAAAAGGTCTGATAACTCCCGGGTATGCTATTGTGTTGCCATGGAAACATAAGTGCAGCACATTGCTTGTAACTGAAAATAAACAACATTTCAGAGACTGTTAGAATTTAGCCTTTTCCTGTTAGAAACGATTGCAGTGATCAAATGAGTTGTTTAAAAAAAATAAGAAAATATGGCTATAGATACGTTAAGTAGAATAATATAACATTTGATTGCCTTACTTAATTCATTAACATATTGAAATTGTTACAATATTATAAGTCAAGTCTAATAAGTCAGGCTCTTTGTATAGAAAATGATAAGTTCATTTGTGACTTTTTGCTTATTGGCAAATAGAGCAAGCATTTGGCACCATTATCTAACACACATTCTTATATACCGTGTTTCCCCGAAAGTAAGACCTACCCCGAAAATAAGACCTAGCACTATCTTCAGGGATTTCTGTAATATAAGACCTACCCCGAAAATAAGACCTAGTTCGGTGGTAGGTCTTATATTACAGAGATCCGCTAGGTCTTACTTTCGGAGTAGCGGCACATAAACTGTGTAAAAAACGTCTGCAGCTCCCGCCCCACCCACACGACCGCCTGCCGCAGATCCGGCCCCGCCCACACGCC
>NW_017307714.1:378095-400470 GCF_000935625.1 Nanorana parkeri
GCCGCAGCTCCTGCCCCGCCCACACGCCAGCCGCAGCTCCCGCCCACACGCCCGCAGCTCACGCCCGCACGCACAATGGAAGCGACATCCGCCGGGACCGGCAACAGCACGCCGCCTTCCGGGACCTCGTCCACTCCTCCCCCAACCAGGTAAGACATCCCCCAAAAATAAGGCCTAGTGTCTTATTTCGTGCAAAAAAAAAAATAAGACACTGTCTTATTTTTGGGGAAACACGGTAGTTATCCCTTTTCTACTCTGTCATTTCTATATTTGTAATTTAGGGCTCATGCACCCAGGAGCAAATACAGCTGTATTGGCATACAGTGCAAAATATGCCTGTATGTGTGGCACTTAGGAATGTATGGACAGAAAATGTAAGTGGGTGTATGTGCATGTGTAAATGCCAGAACCAGCGTTTACACTTGTTCAGGCATGTTCACAGTTTTCCGTCAAGTTCAAAATATATTTCACCACACTCCTAATGGGTACACCCCTTGAAGATGGGTGCTGAAGTGACTGCGGATGGTGCCACTAAAGTCTAAATAGATATTGTCATGAATCTGGGCTCACAGGTATAAACTGGGATCAGGTATGTGGACCCTTTCTACTACAATGACAGGGACACTTAGAGAAAAGGGTCCAAGCAGTGTAGGCTGATGACTCCCAGAGTTGGAGTACTAGCAAGGAACAGAGCAGGTGAACTGAATGAGGCAGTGGAAGACAGATAGACTGGTAGATCTGGGTACTAGGTAGGGTGCCACAATGTTAGTTAGGTGGCATGGGGTCCATCAGGATGTGGAATCTAAGGACCAGCCGATGTTTACCAGAGCTCCTGATGGTGGAGATGGACTTGGCTGCGTGCTGACCCCAGGTCACAATCCCTAGGTTCATCCAACTCACCTAACAGCCAAGAAAGTTTGACAAAGCCAGAGTTCTGGACAGGTCGCAGACACCCACAAAACAGACAAAACAAATGTCGGGGACAGGCAGATGACTAGGACTTCCAGGGACAATCCAAAGGATTGGGACAGACCGGAGACAAAGATTTCAAGGTAAAAGCCAAGGAGCGGTACACGGATAAACTGCACGGGATACAGGATCAATCCCAAACAGGGCTCGGCATCTAGCATTGGAAAGTGTTGCTCGGGCAACTTGCCTTGCGCTGCCCTGGGTTTAAATAGAGACAGCAAGAGGGAGGATCCACAAGATTGGCCACAAGCAGACTGCAATGATTGGCAGAGAAGCTGCATAAGCAACAGCCAGCAGGAGAGGTTGGCTGATGCCTAAAGCTGCCAGCCTGGTGCAAGAGCGAGTCAGGTACAGAGCACATGCCTGGAGAACCACAAGCAACAGCACAGCCCCGCATGCCTGCAGAACCAGGGGCAAGAGGCCTGCACACACCTGTAGAACCACAAGCAACCGCCCAGATGCAAGTCCGCAGCCGAACCGCAACAGATATAGTATGTCACCAGCACACTGGAATCAAATTGTCTTCATCGATGCATGTACATCTTGTCACAGCAAAGGCAACTTTTCCCTATAATATGCCTGATGAAGGAACCCAAAGTGGCTAAAAAAAGTTGCCTTTTCTTTGACAAGGTGTACATGCTTCAGTAAAATTGATTTTGGACACTGTATTCCGGTGTGCTGTTGACATACGGTACTTTACCTATTCACAGTTTTCTGTAAGGGGCATTAATTGTGACATAAAAGACCTGCCGTACTCCTGGGGCAGTCATCCAGCAAAAAGAGGTTTGCTGCACATAGAGTACCACTGCAAATTGTGGATGTGGCCAAATACATTACAATCATCCACACTTCTTGATGGGTTGATTATTTACATCACATTGTATATTGTTGAAGGTGGGATTATCTACAATACAGTAGAACATATAGGTAACATACTATATTGTGTTAATTCCTAGACTTTACCCTCAAAATTGAAGCCAGTTATATACAGTACATAGTGACAAGTTCCAATGCATTAAGTGCATCAGTTTTATTGCCTTATATTAGGTTGGCCACCAGTATTTTTATTTATCTACAGATAGAGAATGCATTTTTTTTCCTCTTCTGTTTCTTCATACAAAGATCTGGAGATGGTTACGAATCTGATGAAAAAGTGGTCTGGCAGCTCTATGGGGATAGTCCTGAAGAGGATATAATTTTTAATATTTGTACCCTCTCAAGCCAGTTAAAAGCCACCTTGTACAATTCCAGTAAACCTTTTGACACTGCCTGAAGAAGAAGTGGAAATTATTTTTATAGAGGATTTGTAGATCATTGGTGAGTTGAATGCCCACGTAAGTGATAGAGTTCTGTTGCCAAGAGAATGAAAAGGTGTTGCGTAATTGGGTTATATCTCTGTGGGATAGGTAAGATTTCTGATTTACTCAGATTAATCCTAAAATTAGAAAGCTAATGACATCTAAATAGTTCTGCCATGTTCTGTAAAGAGATCGGGGATATAGTCACAAAGAACAAGATGCCCTCTGGCAGCACCTTTAGGGTGAATGAAGCCTATATGGACTCAAGTAATATCTGGGTTTTTCTAATTATTACAGACATAAAGTAAACTGAAAATGATTATTTGCATATAATGAAGTTTTGCATGTGTAATGTCATGTTATACAAATGCAAAAAAATGTATGTCTACACTGCCACAGATGACATATATTCGTTAAACTGTGTTAATGGAGTTTATAATACTCAGACATGAACACCGGGCAGTGACATGGGCATGGGAGTAATAGATGTTGCTGATGGGAGCTCTGCTGCTCCTGTGGAGTCTATAGGTCCTCCCTTTCCATATGTATTTGATCTCATCTCCACTTTATTTCATTACCAGCTGCATAGATGGGGTCTTCTTATGTTTTTTTTCTACCACATCAAGGGCACACTTGTACAGTGCAAGTGATAGAAATTTTGCAGTTTGCTCTTGTCCTCCACTGACTAGTTAACCTAGCTGTCCGTCAGCAGACAAGGGTACACAGTACACTTGGGGGTCCATTTATAAAGCAGCAGTATGGACTTTCCGAACCTATGCCACTGCTTTAACAAAAAAAAGTGCATATTTATAAAGCAAGGCAGATGTGTTTAGTGCTTTGCTTTCTTTAGGACTCCAAATCAAAGAAAGCCCCAGTCATGTCAATAGAAGGAAAAAGGTGCTCAGGGGAGGAAACCCCAGTCATTTGACCTGGCAAAGTCCTATGACTGGCCTCTCCTCCAATCACATCATGCTCTCTCTAGTGTTAGGCCGACCACTCAGTTGGAAACCGCAGACTTTACTCCATGCCCTGAATTTTATGAATTACTTTAAAATGCAGGTTCAATGAGGAGTGAACACTTCAGTGTCTGCTGAAGAGCAGTATATAGAGTCTTATCTGTCACTTAAGGGGGAAATATACATGGGGATGTTTGCCCTAACATGCACTTTGTACAATATTATGTAATAATCTTTTGGGGGCTCATCTTTAATGGACAGTGGATATCACAATATATTCTTTGTTATACTTGGAAGTACTACTGCATACCACAGTCCATCTTTTCGTGAAATCCATTCTTTTTTGTGACCACTCCTTTTCAGCATATCACAGCCCGGAAGGTCTAAACCACAAAAAGCTATCATTATATATCAGGTGCTCCCATATTCTGTTCTGTATAACCTGTACTGTCAGGTAGTATTATGTAGGTATTAGGGTGGACACAGACACAACATTGTTCATTGTGTCAGATCCTGGACTGATTATTAGCTGTGTTCCCATTACAAGAGGAGATGTAAGAGTTAATTGCATATAGTGGCAGCTGCAGTGTGTACTGTAAGCTGCACAGCCAACCAGTGTTATGAAGTGAAGAGATTGGGCACAGACATAAATTATTTCTGACCAGTGTCCTGGACTACTTAGTTATAAGTTGCTCTCCCAGCTAGGAGCTATAAGACCCTGTTCACACTTGTGCATGTGCAATGAGGTTTTGCGTGTTGTTGCCACGTTTGCAGCACATTAGCAACATTGAGTGACAAACATGCCAAAAAAAGCTCATGCAGAAGTTTTTTTGGCTGTGCGTTTACATGTGTTTTGCCTGCCGTTTTTGGGAAGCTATTAACAAGTAATGGCGCAACAAACGTGGGATGCACTTTTGCGTGCATTGCATGACCATGCGAGAAGGCAAGTGTTAACTGGGCCTAAGTGTTAATTGGTTACATATAGACGTCTCAACAACTTTTCATTTTAAAACGACATACAGTATGGCTTTTTCTTCTGAGCCACAAGGTCATGATTCATTAGTGTACATTATACATCTTACCATGGCAACAATGGGTTAACCAGTCTGCACTATTTAATTTGTATTATTTTTTTCCCCCAAAATGGCTGCTTTGTCTGTGTGCACATGCCAGCAGCAAATGTCCTTCTGTTTTTGAACAGGCAATTTGATACGCCATGTATTCGTATGCTAATGGCGGCACAGTTTTCCTCAAATAAACGGTAAACATTGCCGCAGACAGTAAAACACAGAAGTAAGGAGCTTTTATTTTAGAGACAATAAATTACTTCCCATTCAAATACAATACAACACATGCTGCTGACCATTTTGTGTCTCTACTAAAAATCCTCTGCGCTTTGTTAGAAGAATTTTGCCATGAATATGCTGCCTTCCAACAATGTATATAAAAAAAACTCACAGTTAGATTTTAAAGCGTGTTAAATTAAATCGATATATGGAGGCACAGTATAAGCAACGATAAAATGCTTAAGGCGTATCTTAACCCTAGAAATAAAAATGTCATATATTGCAGCTTACCAATTCTCAGATGTGAGGGCTGCATTCATTTTCTTTTTTCAGGCTTTTTTTCACTTTATTTTCACCTAGTGCTCCTGCCAGTAACACACTTCCTGTCCTAAGCTGACAAAACTCACTTACTCTGCTGTTTGCATGGAGGAGCAGTATTGTTACCCTAGGGCAGGAAGAGTTTTAGGACTACAGAAGACCTTCTTCCCCATAAAATAGCCAAGAGGTGTTATGTAGAGCAGATATACTACCTGATATAATATTTTGAGTGAAGACGGCACAGGACAGCATTGGATGTCAGGGATGCTGCCAAACCAGCTAAAAGCTTTCCCATCACAGCTTAATACATACTTCAAGCTGGAAAAGTTGTAGTCCTCATCCATGATTTCTTTCACTAAGCTCTGATGAAGGGAGTGTTTTTGGACCCCCAAAACATGTTAGTTATTATGTTCTATTGTCCCGATCCATAGCGGAATAAAGAGGTATCTGAACTATTTTAATTAGTGTGATGCTTTCATTCCTACAGCTATCATTGGATGTTTGGCAGGATCAATGGGTTGTTTTTGAACTTATCGAACAGATATACCAAAAACGCTTGGTTTTATTTTGGTATATGGTATATTTTCAAGAGCAAAAGGGAGCAAATAAGAGAAGTTCATTGTATGCACTTACATATACTTTAAGCCCCCATTCACACAGTGCTCCTTTGTTTTATTTAAATGCAGGAGAGGTTGATCTGGTATATGTAAACAAACTTTATACTTTCTAGATTGTGCTTGTATGTACTCCCGTTTACATGTGTTTAGACATGTGCAGAGTATCTAATCTGCTCTTGAGCATACAGATTTCTATTTCCTCTAAGGCTTCATGCACACACACCGCAAGAGCAAAATTGTATATTGCATATATACGCGTATATGCGTGTATGTATACGCGTATGCACGCGTAAATGTGTGCACTGTATGCAATCCCAGAATGCATCATTCTTAATAGAAATTTGAATGCACTGTACACACGTACGTGCATATACATGCGCACACGCGTATATGCGCATAAAATACACAGAAATGCGGAGCCCGGACCATTTTTTTGCGCATCTTTATGCAGTGCAAATATACGGCTCCATACGCAGCTATGTGTATAGCGCCAATTATTTGCATATGGGAAAATACGCTGTGCGCATCTATATGCAGCGTATTGTACGGCAGTGTGAATGAGGCCTAAATGCACTCAACTGAATGCACCTGAATGCAAAATTCAAAATGTGCACTATACCATTTAAAATCTCTTTATGCATTTATATGCATTTAGAAATATCTCCAAATACATATATTATCACAATCAAGCGGCTGCGGGGGAATTTGACAGCAGCTGCGGAACTAATTTAGTAGGCTGTATGGGATTGGGTCAGTCAGGCGACTCCCTACACACTCAGTGCGCTAGGAAGTCGTTCCACATCATGTATCCCAGCCTTGAATCAGGGAAGGTTACTCTAGTGATGGGGGTCTGATGGGACTGTAGTATGACACAGCCGGAGGAGGTATAGATTGCTATAAGTGCACACACAACCACAATTGCTAGGCTGACTATAACATCCAGCGCATCCAGGCAATAATCTGCAGTATGGACTAATGCTAACACTTCCTATAAACAAGTGACAACAGCAGTATGGAATTGATGCAGGCAGATAGGCAGTACTTCAGCAGTGTCACTTAATGCCCGTATTTAGCGTAGGCATGTAATCTTCAGCAGTACATCTTAATACACTTATTTAGGCATGTAACTCTTCAGCAGTATCACTTAATGCACTTATACAACTTAGGCTTATACTCTTCAGTAGTAACTTAATGCAGGCATATAGCTTCAACATGTAACTCAGCAGCAGTAGTATCAGGCAACTGAACACATAGTTCAATGTAGAGCCAGAGCCCAGATACTTGTGGTTCAGCTGTTAACCAGTGGGGATATGTCTCTTCCCTGCGAGGGCTGAGAGGCGCTGTAGTGAGGAGATGTGCCAGCGAGCACTGCAGGCTAAACAGCGTGTGGGAGCCGGACTGGTTCAGTGGAGACAGTGGAGGGAAATCGCTCGACGTTCCACATTGACTGAACGCCGAGTGATTGCCTTCACTGGGTTTATGAGACCACGCGGAGCCCCACGTGACGTCACGGCCGGAGCGCCGCGGCGCTGGATCGGCCGGGGGTGCCGAGAACGAGCCTGACATATATTCACATGCAAGTGTAGCCCCTATAGAGTTGCTACAAAGTTAATAGTATTCTACCTGTGAAGAGTTAAATCCTTGCTGTACAGCCTTTGAGGCAGATGGACTTGTGGATGTGTTAGTGCAGAGCCAGGAAGATTTCCCAAGAGGCTTTGGAATCTGCAGGAGGAGTGACTGGGCTGGATCAACTGAGCATGCTCAGACAGCGGAGAGGCTGAAAAACACCATTCTGAGCTGCCTGCCATTATTACAGGGACAGGCATAAATCCTGAGGTGAGCTACCCTGATCCCTGTCAGATGTTGCTGTAGTGCAGGAGAAATATTCTGCATTCTGGTGACTCCTGAATCATCCCAGTGAGAAACTGACTGATCCAGCATAGAGGGGTAACCGCGGCCTGGACAAATGATTGGATCCTGGGACAGGCATAGCAGTGTGACACCGGCACCCCTCTGCTACAGTGTGAATCCTGAGAGGACTGCATTGGGGTTACCCGTGATCAAGACCCACCATCCCCTGCACACAGACTGCTGTACGGACAAAGGGAAGTTGGTTGGAGAAGGTGGGGATGCCCTCTTCTTGCTGATCAATACGAGAGCTGCTATTTAGGTCGCCAGATCGGTCAGAGGCTGTTGGCCGACGCATTACTGTCTCAGATTATCTTGCAAACAGTACATTGGGCCCCACTGTTGCCTGGTCAGTAGGTTAAAGAGCTGGGTCTGTTGAACCGATACTTTGTTTCACAGTTGCTACCACTTGACAGGTCACCTTAGCCAGACCAGTATTGCAGTTAGATGCAGATAGACAGCAGCAGCTGAGGTATATCTGAATGCCTAATGTGATTCCATTGTATACACACTTATTGCCTATTGTTTCTCCTGTTAATATATCTATTACTTTAGTACATCACTTGCCTAGTAAAGCATTCGTAAGGTGTGCCGGTGCGCTGTGGATCCATTACAAGTGGATTATCACAGAGGTGAGACAGAAGGACCTGTTTATTCCAGCAGCTCCTTCGGGGGTGAGCACTACACATGCGTGAATAAGAGCTATTTTTTCATCAGTATAACTAGCATTAATACAGTTGTACAAAAAGGTTCAATAAAGTTACACAAGTGAAATTATTAAAACAATTTTGTAATAATAATGTCACATACTACATTTATTTATTATAGTACCAATGGAAAAAAAAACATTAAAGAGAAATCTGTTCAGGTATTTATGTATGATCAGAATCATTTAAATGGAAGAGAATGCATAAACTCTCTTCAAAATAATTACAATTCCCTCTCATACAGTTGCCACTAAAACAAGTGTTCCCATTCTAATATTTCCCCCCTATTCCTGTGCTGATGGCATCTCACAATTTTAGATTTTTCCACCACTTTCTTTCCCTGTGACAATTGTCATTAGGAAAATAGAGACAAAGACTATAGCCAATGGGACACAGTCAGTAATAAAAACCCTTTCCTGCTCTGTCCAAAATAAGCAAACAGTTGTGGCTTTATATATTTTAATGTAATTTATATCCTGATATGCCACAAAAACACAGAAGGAACAATACACATACAAATGAACACAGGAGTGTACGTTACTAGTTCACATTCCCTGGGGGTGTTATGGTCCCCAAGAAACAGGTGTGATTATAGTCCTCATAGCAATTTCTCACTGCCCCTGTGCATTTCCTTTTAAATTATACATTTTCCTTTTATATTCTTGAAGGTTGACTAAGCTTGTTTCAGCAGTACTTAGGAAATCTATAATGAATTTGTGCCAGTTTTATTTTTTCCAAAATCATATACACATTTAACATGTTGTTTTATATGGTTTTAATTATATTAAATCACTCGTGGGCGAAGTAGGAGAGCCCGGTTACTGTAAAACCCTCCGTCTCGTGGAGAGCCCGTATGTGACGTCACAAACCCGGAAGTAGAGATGACGTTCGTGACCCGCCGACGTGAATCCCCTGTGAGCCGTGCCGACTTTAAAGGCACAGGCTCCTCCCACAAATCCAGGCTAGCCTTCGGCCAGCCTTCAAACTTATACATTTTTAGCAAAATAAACATTTAAAGCATGAGAAAGGATTTCCAGAGCACTATGTGTTATCTAGCGCTAACCAGCTATTTTAGAACAGAGTGGCTCTCTCTGAAACCTTGAACTGTGCCAAGTTACTGATATGAGTCGCTACAAAGTGTGTTTTACTTGTGTGTGTTAGCTTGTGCTATTAAGTACTGTGAAGAGCACCAAACAGATAGACTATAAACATGTGAAACAGTGCCTAAAGTAAGAAAAAAATGTTTTAGTAGGGATACTTTTTATATTCCCTGATTTCTGCACAAACTATTGGCCCTATATAATTCCTGTATAATAATAATATACAGATGCCCACCAAATTAAACATATTGCATATTGCATTGCATATTGGTAAATGAAACTCAGTAATCAAAATATGGAACCGTTTCCAAGTAAAAATTTGAAAGTCAGATAAAAAAATGTATGGAAATGCTATAATAATAATTCCAAATGAGTAACTTTTTGAAAATACAATATAGTTCCTGTTTAATAAATGTGTTCAATATAATCTTGTAAACTAAAATAAGGCTGTAAATGTTTTAAAACCTTGTTTCTTTGTGCAGCTTGAGAAGACACTGCAGACAAAACGTCATAGAGTGTTCTTTACATAGAGTGTTCTTTACATTAAGGGTTCAATTAGATGTCCATAAATTTGTAAATATGCAAAAAGACAATTGTTTATTGAAAATACTATCTACTCAGGAGAAAAAGATGTACTGACTGTGCATCAACACCAGTGAAGAATAACAAGGTCTGATAGGGGGCCCAGGCAAGGTGGAAACAGATGAGACATGTGTTTCTTGGATATACCATATATACCACATATTCAGGAGAAAAAGATCTGAGAAAGTGTGTCAACACCACAGAAGAGTGTCATGGAGGTGTGAACAACTGTGAAGAGCTTACAGAGAACCCTGGAGATCTGGAAAGAAGAAATCCATTCCTCAAGAAAACAATTCAGATAAAAGTTCTACAGAAATTGTGTCAAAACCACAGGAAAGCATAGTAGATTTCCAGACCCGGAAAGCAGTGCAGACGAAACAAAACCTGAGAATTCTATTTCTGATCTTTTATTCTACAAGAGCATCATGGAGTCCTGAACAACATTGAGAATGTGACACAGGTAATCTGAAAATAGAAGTTGACTATTTGAAAAATTACTATCTATTTGGGGAAAAAAACACTATTGACAGGAAACCTCATTACACATGAAAGCACCGTAAACTTTCAAACAGTTTGGGAGAAAGTTGAGAGACAAAATGAAGACTGATTCTGGAAAAAAAATCTATATTTTTCTTGAAAGATTATGTACTGGCGGGATCATCCACAAAGTGCTATGGGGTACCAGACAACTTTAAAGGCCTGAAAGTAAATATATAAAATCTGCACCAACAACACAGGAAGGCGCCATGGATAAAACGTGAAAGTCAGTCTAAGATGCCCACATTTTTTTAAATATACCAGAATAGAAAATATTATCTGCTCAAATGTTGGGAGGCCCCAACATTTGGATATGCTCATTAATAAGTCTACTTACTGAAAATACTGTGTATTCAAGTAGATAGATCCACTAAAGTTGCACAACCACACATCCCGTATGATTCTGCCCAACCTGCCAACGTTTTACAAATTGTTATGTTATAAATGCAAAGGTAAGACTGATCCGGAAGCTAGTACCTCTACGTGGTCAGTTGTCAAGAATCTAGCTTAAAAAGATACAAAAAAGAGACAGCTTTGTTCTTATACTGAGGGGTCTATTCACGAAGCTGCCGAAGGATCTGGCCGTAGCTTCGGCTGATCCTCCGGCTAGCTTCGGCCCCAGGACCCCTTCGGTTCAGTAGAACCGAAGGGGTGCTGTACGGGCTATTCACAATAGCCCGTACAATCTTTTTTTTTTTTTTTACTATATGGAGAATAGTTTTTCTCTTTTTTTGGCCATAGGTCAATAGTGTTATTTTAAGCTTATTGCCTCACATAGAGCTGCAAATGATAAATAGTGCCATGAAATAATCCTGAATGAACTTTAAGAAGTTATTTTCTCTTTTGGGTAAAGTTACCCTTTAAGTGTCCAAAGCAAACATGAATAATTTAATGAATGAAAGCAAAGGCCACTTTTTCAGTTTGAATCATTGTTTAGACTCCCCAAATTTGTACTGCGTTTAAAGAAAATCACACCCCCACCTTCAAAAATGCTATTGTATTTTTGGGCACAAGATAATAGGCTAAAAAGGCCGCTAGCTTCTTATTTCTCAGACACTTTACTGACAAGTAGTAGGTTATGGCTCTGACCTTTCCCACAAGGTCATATCAGACTTGCCAGTGCCACCCAGTTGGACTCTCCAAATATAAAAGGCCTTTAAAATGATTTATTGTACAATTGTCAAAGTAGAATTGTTGTATCTGGTGTAATCTTTTCTTTTGATTTTTCTATACCTGCATAGATTGAAAACAATATTCTTTTTTGTTCTAGATTGGAAACATGATGACAGACTGGCTGCTTCTGGTGTTTGCTTTTATTTTTTTACAACGTACATTTAGGTTGTGCATGTCCTCAAGATCTTAATGCAAAATTATTGGCATGAAAGGCTCAGCTGTCCACCACAATTAGCATAGTTTAAGAATCCACATATGAACTGCATGCTCAAAGACAGCATATGTGCCAGCAGGAGAGCCTGATAGACTCAGCATATTGCTCCACTCTCCCTGTGCTGCTGTACATGGGACTACAAGAGGCTAATATCAGGAGAGGTTCAAATACATACATTAGTTGCATTTCTAAATAAATGTTATGATTTTTTTAGATTACATAACTGATTAAAATGTTATATTCTGTCAATAGGTAAAAATGACATCAGGGCAAGTTAAAACATTGACCTCAGGACAAAAAGGTTTGCTTTTTCTTAATCCTTAGTATAGATGGAAAAAAACTAGAAAACTAGACTTCTTTCTATAATCTTTAGCATTAAAGCAATTATATGAATAATATGATAATATGCATTTTTTTAATTGAACTGTATCATTTGCAGGTATGTGGACTTCAATAACACTATGGGGTCTATTTATAAATAATATTCAGAGCCAGTTACCCTGCGAATATCTGTTCATGTGCGAAATGAGGCAAAAACGAAGGTTATCAATACGTTTTCTTTTCAGGTTGAATGTAATGTGATGTAATACGGCGTTTCTGCTCCTAAATAGAGTTGAGCAGCATAGGAAAAAAGTATTTCTTTTCTCATGCTCCTTAGCACCATCTAGTGGCCATAATGAGATTACATTAGATCACATTGGACCTGCAAAGAAAATATATTAAGAAGTTTTCTTTTCACCTCTATTCACTCAGAACAAACTTTCACAGAGATTTGCAGGGATAATGGCTTTGCAAGTTGTTTATAAATAACCCTCTTAAGTGTACGTATAGCCAAAACCTTTATTCTTAATTTTGTATAGTTTAGGAAAGGGTTAGAAAATAAGGATAAATCTTCCTTTGGGCACACTTGTTCTAGTAACAACCGTCTAAAAGGGGGATTTCACATACTTTGACAGAACACAACAGCAAAAAATAAGCTGACAGAGGTTTTAACCCTTCCCTACTCTATCCAAACCCCCCCCCCCCCAAACGTTTTTGATACACTTTAACTTTATTTTCACATGTAGTGAAGATAAAATATGTTTCCTCTTTAGTACAAGAATGTGTCACATCAAAGGAATGTTTGCTGGAAGCAACAGAAAAATATGGAATCAAAGGATGGTCATAAGATAATGGTAATATAGATTTTTTGCAGGTGTCATTTAAGGAGGATCTGCAAACCCATAACAATGAATGCCTTTACATAGGCTGAGAATTGCATGTGTACCAAGTGAAAAATATTGCCATGGCACATGTCTACAGCACTTTTTTGCCTATTATACAAATTGACAGCAATAGTAATGTATCATATGACCATGCTTCTAGAGAATAATCTTATATTGATATAATTCAATCCCATCATGTGGTTTGGTGGGATCCTTGTTTCATGTGGTGGCCTCCAGGGTAAGGTTTCACCCTGAATATTGACTGTTCAACTTCCTCCATATTACTGGGAAAAATTTGCCTCCCAACATAGCAGCAATAATGTATACTATTATACGTAGAGGTAACATTAGAACTGATGATGGTTAGTGTGTTCACATGGTGGCAAGGTTCCCCTCTCTCAGTTTTCAAGATGTGACATATCTGTCATGCCTTGTTTTTTTAGCTGTGATATAATGTATACGTATATTGAAACATGTTTTGGGAAAGTGTTAACAAGGTAAGACACAAAAAAACCTGTCCTCTGCCACTCATTACACCACATGTCCCATGCTCCCAAAATGTTCCCATACAAAGGTGGAGTGCCAGTTATCATCATGTTCAGTTTTTGTAATGTAAATGTTTTGTATTCTTTTTGTGGTTTGTTTGTTTTTTTAATTTCTATTAAGGTGAATTCTGAACAGACAGATAAGTGACTACTATACACCAAGTAAATACAAAGAAAGAAAGGTTCTGAGCCACCATAAGGAACAGGACACCACACCCCTAAATATAATTGTATCAAAAAACTAGAGAAAGTGGGGCTTTTAAGGTGTCACTCTAGGCATGAAAAACACATATTGCACATATATCTTTATATAAAATGTATTTTAACTATACAGATAAATAGATAAACATAGAGCCAATGTACTGTATAAGCCCATCAATATTGTATCCACAACAACTCCAACACTATAGAGTCTAAAAATGACTATAGGCATAACGCCTCCCTGGACCTCACAGCCACATACACGGCATCAACAATATGGTAAACATTTATAACATCTTTTTTATATATATATTCATCATATAATGTCATTGACATATCCAGGCTTGCATCAGTGCACCGTGGGTCCAGTCTTCTATGTGTTTTGCAATAAAAAAAAAGCTTCCTCAGGAAGATAAGAGGCTGCCTGTAATATTTGAATACCATGGGTATAAATACATCTATCTATAAAAATAAAAACTTTTACATCACATAATAATAATAATTGAAAAATACATAACCTTGTTTGGGGTCTTAGTGGTGAATAAGTCCACATCACCAGGAGGACAGTACCCATCACCCAGAAGACATAGGGAATGAGGGATGTACAGGAGTACCGAATAAAAGAGGCTAAATCCCCATCCATGGATACTGCACATTATAATATAAATATAATATCAAACAATATATAACAAAGAACAGTCCGAAATGACTAATATTCCCCATGTTTTGTAGGTACTGATTAGATGAACAGACATAGATTCTCACATATGCTGTCCCCTCCACCTACATAGAGAGGAGGAGGGGGATATTACCGTCACAGTTTGATAAACCAAAAGTTTCAATATTCATGGCATAGAAGAGCATCTAGTGCTAAATGATAACCTTTATAACTGGACTTACATTTAATTGATCTAATATAAATTAGTCATTTCGGACTGTTCCTTGTTATATATTGTTTGATATTATATTTACGGCGGGAGAGGTGGTCCTTGAATTTAAAAAATTTATATTAGATCAATTAAATGTAAGTCCAGTTATAAAGGTTATCATTTAGCACTAGATGTTCTTCAATGCCATGAATATAGAAACTTTTGGTTTATCAAACTGTGATGGTAATATCCCCTTCCTCCTCCCCTCTATGTAGGTGGAGGGGAAAGCATATGTGAGAAGATATCTCCGTTCATCTCATCAGTAGTGATGGGCCGAGTGTTCGATTCGAACATGAGTTTGAATCGAACATCGGCAGTTCGAGCGCTTGTCGAACTGTATGGGATGTTCGCGGTTTGTTCGACCGCGGACATTCCATAATTTAAAATGCCCACTGAAGCTCTGATTTGTTAAAGTGCGGTCAGGTGCAAGACTTTGCCCAATGAGGGCTCAGCGGAGGAGGGTCCTGAAGGAGAAAGTTATCTATCAGGTTCCCCCATGCTGACTGACAGCAGGCAGTGGGCGGATGCAATAGCCAGCTTGTTATTGGCTATGGCAAGTTACAATATCCCATAGCAGGCTGGGTATGGCTCCCAGCCTGCAATGAAGAGGAGGCAGGGGGAGGGGCAGAGGAGCCGTGGCCGGACCAGATCATCGACGGACCAGGGGACCGGAGGCCGGGACAGCAGCGGACGGACCAGGGGACCGGAGGCCGAGACAGCAGCGGAGGGAAGGGGGGCAGCGAAAGCATGCAGCAGTCTGTGTTTGAAGGGACACAGGCCGCTGCAGCCACAGTTTTTCTACATGTACCGGCAGCTGTATGGCGGTCGAACATTCGACCCCCATACATTTGCATTGAGTTCGAGTTCGTATTAGAACACTGTTACTTGTCCTGGTGACCATTTATGCTTGTCAGAAAGTGAAGGAAAATCCAAAATGTTGAGTTGTCACCAGAATAGAGGCGAACAGGGACACTTGTTCCAGTGACAATTGTCTGAAAGGGAAAAGGGACACTTGTTCCAGTGACAACTGTCTGAGATTGGATAGGGACACTTGTTCCAGTGACAACTGTCTGAGAAGGGACAGAGACACTTGTTCCATTAACACCTATGTGAGAGAAGACAGGGACACTTGTTCCAGTGACAACTGTCTGAGAGGGGACAGGGACACTTGTTCCAGTGACAACTGTCTGAGAAGGGACAGGGACAGTTGCTCCAAGACAACTGTCTTAGAGGGGATAGAGACACTTGTTCAAGTGAGAACTGACTGAGAAGAGACAGGGACTCTTGTTCCAGTGACAACTGTCTGAGGAAGAACAGGGACACTTGCTCCAGTGACAATTGTCTGAGGAGGGACAGGGACACTTGCTCCAGTGACAGCTATCTGAGAGGGGACAGAGACACCTGTTCCAGTAACAACTGTCAGAGAGGGGACAGGGACACTTGCTCCAGTGACAACTGTCTGAGAAGGGACAGGGACACTTGCTCCAGTGACAACTGTCTGAGAGGGGACAGATGCACCTGTTCCAGTAACAACTGTCTGTCCCCATCCAATTGATAAAAACTGTGCTCTAGCTGTGAATATGGCAGTTAATCAACATACTCCTTATAATAGGCTAACTTCGTGTCCATCTTCACTTCTGGTTGTTATTCATGCCACCATCTTATCCTTAATAAGTTATGTGCTAAACACACTTACCAACAACAGAGCAACCAGCAGCTCCTGCTGTTTGCAGGCAGCCAGTCATTAGATGCTGCATAATAATCCTACACATGCAGATTCTACCTAGAGTGGAGCGCAACTGTTTGTACTGACTTCATCACTTCCTCCATTATCAAGTCCCAGGCACAGCCGGAGTTCAGTGAGGTAAGTCTGGTTAGACTATTCTCTGGGGGATCATACTATTACATACTCTAAATTGTTATATGAAGTTGTAATATATGTAGTTAAAATGTACATAGTGTCCAGGTGCCTTTAGCTCTTCAGAAGCCAATGTATTTTTAACATTCTGTAGTCCATGGTACATGCACTAAACACAGATCTGCTTACCTAGGGTATTGTATAAGTGTTACAACAGCAAATAGTGACATTGCTTTATTTTTATTACTTTGACTTTTTTTAACCTGTTCTTAAAGTGACACTAAACTCAGGAGTTAAACTTGAAAAATACATTAAGTATCTTAACTAGTAACAATAATGTATTTTATTTGTGCATCACTCAGCTGTAGATCCTCAAATCAGAGCAGGGGTCTCAAACCTCCGGCCCTCCAGCTGTGGTGGAACTACAAATCCCATGAGCCATTGCAAGATTCTCACAGACATGACTCCCAAAGAGAGATGCATCATGGGATTTGTAGTTTCACCACAGCTGGAGGGCCGGAGGTTTGAGACCTCTGTTCTAGAGGGTGGCTACTATTGTTCTCCATGATCCCTGTGTTTTTTGTAATGTAGCTACCGCTCCAAGCTTGCTCCTGTGATAAGACTATAACTTAAATACAAATTAGCTAACTAAGCGTGAGATTGTAGTCCATCACGGAAATGAACTTGGAGTGGTGGCTACTTTACAACAGACACAGGAACCAGTTCACACCATATCTAGTGCGTTCCGGCATGGTTAGTGCCCGGAATGCACTGGATCGCATAATTAAAACCTCCCGCATTCTGAGGCGGAAGGGGGTTTTGTGGTGCCATTCATGTCACTGGCACCACAGAAATGCCTCCCGCCCACACCAGAATGTGTGGTACAGCAGTGCCTGCTGTCCAGTGTGGTGCAATCGCAAAAAATAATGCATGCACTATGTTTTGCAATCGCACCACACCAGACCGCGGGCATTGCTGTACCACGCGTTCTGGTTTGGGCAGGTGTGTAATGATGGCAGCCACTCCATAACATACCAGTGGTGTGAGTTGCTACTTACAAATTAGATGTCCTAGCATTATTGGGGACAATAGCATACTCTGGAAATTAAAGAGGGAGATCTATAAGGCAGTTATGTTACCTTTTAGGCAGGTGTGTTTCTGTGATTGTACTGTCACAACTGTAAGTAAAGAAACGTAGAAGAAACTAAGGCAAAATGACCATTAGGATAGGTTTTGGTAACTGAAATAGTCTGTTCTAGTATAGCTGTCAAAACAAAAGCTCACCTTTACAGTTAGTAGGGGACATTAGCATTAGGCCCATCAGGTTTTTGCTGTGCCAGGAGTTGGATTTTATGTAATAACTTTAATAAGGGACCTTTTTCTAGCAAGGATACAAGAGATAACCCAGCCAGTTTTCTTTAAAAAAAGCATAGGCTCCTAGCAACTATATTATTAGTGTGCGTTGGGGCGCTTAGAGAAAGCTGTTTGTTGTTTTACATTTTTATTTCATTATTTTAAGTTTGGTATTTATCCAACTTTCCATGTCTTTTGATTGACAATAGCTTGCTTATTACCCCTATAAATAGCTAGAATTGAACAAGACCCCCCCCCCCCCCCCCAAAAAAAAGGCTTCAATGGAGTTTGACACGAATTTTGTTAGTTTCTAAGAAGATTTACAGTTTGTGAACTGAACCCAGACAGATTCGATCATCCCTAGTGATGGCATGTGACCTCCCACCATCTACACCTATTGATTTTATCAAATAAAATGGCACAGGTTGATTCTGTCACCTGAAAACCATACCAAACATTTTACCATTATTGTAGCAAAACCATTGTAATCAGAATCAAGTCTGTAGTAGTTACTTTTACTATGTGTTTTTCACCTTCTGTTAACCTGGAATTTGTGTTCCTGAATCCGTCTTTTCTTCTTTTGCTAAGAAAATATTTTTGGACATGTTCTAAATGTCAGATCTTTACTAAAGGTAGTTTTATGCCATATTAGTATTTACAATGATTCACAATATAAGTCTGTTTTCATCTACAAATACAGAAATATAAACTTTTGGACTATCCATAAATCACCATATTTTAAAAAAAAGGAAACAACTACACAAGGAAAATAATATTTTTAGATTTTTTTGTTCAATTTTTTTTTATACATAAAAAATTTAACATTTTCTTCTGATCAGATATGACAGTTGGCAGAGATGTAGAACATGTGTTATTGTATTTGTATGTATAACTAAACTTCTTTTTATATAATATGGATTGTAGCACACAGACAGAGCTAATTCAGTTAGAATTTGCAATTTCTTTGATATTTTTAGTACTCTTCCTTTTTAAGAATGTGTGTTTAATTATTTTATGTATGCTTTACATATAACTGACTTGCAGGTGTTTTCCATTTTCAACATAAAACGAAATAAGTCTTCATTTTGTTTAACAACTTCTGTCTATTGTGAATCCATGTTGACTATCTCTTATAATATTTGTTTTGTAGCAAACATTTTTCCATGTGGCTCTTTAACAGATCCTCAACTATCTTTCAGACTATAGAAGTTAAACTTACAGATCTGTTGCTAATTGGTAAAGACTTTGATCCTTTTTTAAATATAGGTACTACATTGGCCTTGCGCCAATTCATCGGTACCAAGACAGTCATTAAAACATCTCTACAAATGAGAAACAATAGCATCAAAATAACAGTGCTCAACTCATTGAGGACACCTGGGTGTAAGCCAGTTCAGTTGCTTTATTCACCTTTATTTTGCTTGTTTCTGGACAATATCAACTTTGAGCCGTTGTGGTTTATTTGAAGCTGTGACAATACTATCCTCATTATGGACTTGAGCTTCACCATTTTCTTTTGTATACTGGAGAAGCTGAAGAAATGATTTAATATATTTGCCTTCTCTTTGTTCCCAGTCCAGTCCACTCTTGTAAAGGGACTCCATGTTCAGACCTGATCTTTTTACTATTAATATACTTGTATATTTTTGGGGAATTTGTCCTTTTCTCTTTAGCAATCTATTGTTCATTTTAAATTTTTTGATCTTAATTTCATTTTTACATCATTTGTAAAATGCTTTGTTTACAAAAAGGTTTAGGCATCAGTTGCACTTTTTTTTTTTTTTACATGTGAATGACTCTGAAGCTGAGTTAGCCACACACGTTACAATCTGAGTGTTCAATCTCCTTTAGTTTTATCAACAATTTTGTAGTACAAGGGCATATGATAAATATGAAAAATGGTAAAGTATGAAGTAGACCCTCATACTTTATCATTTTTGGCAAATTGTAAAGAGATTTATAAAGATTGCACGGCCAGATTGGTTAGCGTTAATCTACATATTTCTTTAGTTCAAAGTGAAAGCCAAAATATGAAAGGTCATAAGCCTTTCATTTGTATCTCATGCATTTCCCTCCTGTATATTCTCTGTCCAGCATCCAAGTACATAGAATGGTAACTTGATAAACTCCTTGTATGCCAAGAGGTAAAACTAGTGAACTATTTGTTTGTGCATTCAATTATGTATATACTTTTCATCAAATATATGGTATCATTAGAGCTTTAGTAAATAAACCAATACATGCATGGTTAGCAAAGAAAGATATTATTTACATTTTCAAGTGGTATAATACATCTTAAATAACAATATTATATTCTCTAGTAATGGCCCATTACTAGAGAATATAATATTGTTATTTAAGATGTTTTCACTATATACATAAAAAAAATTCTTGTTTTCAAGCCTGTCTTGGAAATGCCAAGAGATATTCAGCCGACAAAGGGCACTTAGACAGTGTTACTTCCTGCGGAGCTTTGAGAGCGCGAAACCTATTTATCTGCCTTTAGGCCATAGACACATGCTGGGTTATAGCCAGAGATATTGGCCAATTGATCAGATCATTACTAGGCATGTTGGGAAGTGCTTATGGAATCGGACTTCTAGCCGCCTGTGAGCAGTGATCTTCTGACAGTACTAACAAAGCCTTTCTGTAGTCTATACTCCAAATGGTCTGATCTCCTTCAATACAACCTGAACAAGCTACAGACTTGACTTGTCTTAGCATTTAGGGTGAAAGCAGAAATATCTGAAGAATCCAAAGTCATGCCTGAAAGCTATTATATTTTTTTAGTCTGTATACTTTATCTTGGTTATAAAAATGATCCAACCACACGACACTGAAATCATTGATCCTGTTTTTTTTTTAAAAATATCGTTGTGTAGATGGCTTTTAGGTTATGCAAAATAAATATCATAATGGAATCACACACAGACTATAACAAGCCTCTGGTGCATGTTGGGAATTTTCTACTGTAACAGAAAGGGTTATCAACTGCAGCTTTTTCTACCTCACCTTGCTGAATATGCCTGCGTGTCTGTGGCAGTTTTAGTGGTTCTGGGTTTAGCTCTTCCAGATGCAGGTTTTATAAGCATTTTGTTGTTCTTCAGGGTCAACAAAGACACTTTTAGTACTCACTGACACTGTTCAGTGCTGAATGAGCCCTATAAATATGTTTAATGGATGCAAGAACAGGGTACCGTACTCAGCATAGAAACATACTAAATGCATACTAAAGAATTAAAGTCTCTTTGATTGACAGTTGTATTTGCTGATAAGCACTGAAACATATGTACATGGGCATACACTAGTTGTTGAGGATTCATAAGAGCACTTACTACACTATTTCACCCTATGAGATGGCAAAACCTGATGTGATAGGCTGAAACCTGGATTACTTACAGGGAAAGTTAGATATGTGGTTGGATTGTTATGGAAGGGAAATTGAGATAGTTCCAAGTCAGCATATGAACTTCTATGAATAGGAAAGTAAAGTATTGTACCACACTAGCCATAGGTAGTAAAAGGAAAAAGAAACATTTTGTAATACCCTTTTTTGCTAACTGAATATATTTTTGTGTTCAAGCTTTATATGATGTAGTTTGGTTTATCAAGACTAGTGGCATTAACAGATTAGAAAATATAGTGCTATTACTTTGTACCCAGACACTGATGCCCCTGACATTTTTTTGGTCTTTCTGTATACATTTGGGTGAAGTGTAAAAGGTAATCAGACACAATAAAATGCATGCATGTGATTGAATACAGCATAAAAAAAACCCTTCTTTAAAAAAAAAAAGCTTTTAAGAAACTACGAATGACTTCAAAATAATCAAGGATAAAACCTTTAATATGTAGCTAAGTGACAAGGAGATAACTATAGTTTCGAAGAAAACAAGAATGACTGAAAAACAATCCACATTTATAAAATATATGTTAAATCTAAGATATTGGTTCTAGCAGTGTATGTAAACTGACAATAGAAATAAGGAAAGATCTTTAAGTAAATTTAAAGTCTTTTTAATTCTAGACAAACTTGAAATGGTTTTATATTATTAATGTGTGCAGCCCTAAACAGGAGCATTGCATTTTCTTTTGGCTTGTCGCACAGTCATAGATTGTTAATAAGAAAAAGAATTGTATATTCTTTAATGTGCATGAGAAAAAAAAAATAATACTTCGTTTTTAGACCTCCTATGCTTTTCTATTTTTCATGTTCACGCAACTCTTAACTGTGTCTCCGCCGCAAATGTGTTTGGTTTTCCTGTTAGGAGATTGACTTAGGCACAGGTCCACAGGACATAAAGCCTACAACCTGTACGGTAATAACATCTACAAATGTTTATTTCAAGCTTAGGAATTATTACTATACTGCAATGGCAGGTGTATTTTCTATTAAAGATCAGAAGTTCAGATCATGATTTCGCATTTCTCTAAAGGGAATTTACCAGAAATTTACCAGAAATCTGTTCTACTTTTCTTTATGAAGAACGTATTAATTTTGTCTTTATATATATATATATATATACAGGGCTTGAAAAATTTGGCGGTGTCTCACCAGTCAGTCAAAAATTTCACCAGTCAGCATGACCGGACTATAGCCTTGCAATATATGTTAAAAA
>NW_017307714.1:400548-417321 GCF_000935625.1 Nanorana parkeri
ATATATTTGCCTTAAAGCACACTACAGTATATTTCAGTATGTTTGCCATCATGCTTCATTGTAACGTATATAATTGACTTAATTAAATTTTGATTTTGTTTTGTTTACAAAGTTTCCTAGATGATGCCCATAGATTATGCCAGTAACCTCACATTGTTCATCATTGGACTGCCTATTTGGGATGAGCTGAGGCTCAGACCGAACCCATGGGGGCAGGAAATACCCGGGGTGCAGTGGATTGGGCAGCAGCAGAAAGAGCTTTCTTCCATTTTTGGACGAGTTCCTTCCATGTTTGGGCTGGGTTCGGTCTGTACCTGAGCTCATGCTCACTGCCGATCAGGTCTATGCATGTCTTTTGAAGACCTCATAGACAGCCATATGACCAACTCTGGGGCTCACACAGCAGGCTGATAATGCTGCTGCTAATTGTGAGGCAGCGCTGTCAGTCTTTAATAGGAAATGCCATTACTGGCTGGATCTCTAGGTAAGAAACTTTGGAACAGATTTACAAAAATCTATTTGTTTAAGGAAACT
Organism: Nanorana parkeri; assembly: GCF_000935625.1. Taxonomy (NCBI): domain Eukaryota; kingdom Metazoa; phylum Chordata; class Amphibia; order Anura; family Dicroglossidae; genus Nanorana; species Nanorana parkeri. Next base: position 401,083 of record NW_017307714.1, read on the forward strand.
AGGGAAGAGCTTCTTGTCCAACCCAAACCCAGTCTGTTGGTGATTCGGTAAACTGCTGAACAAACTGGACAAATTAGTACCCCTTCTTTAAGGGGTACTAATTTGTACCCCTTCTTTAAAAGTAAATAAAGACATAGACACTGTTTAAAAAGTCCTTTATTTGTAAAAAAAATATAAACAATGTTTCCTGATGTAGATCATCATTAATCATGATGACCCTCTATTTGATAATGTTTCTCCGCTGCCTGACAAAATTTCCATGCCACCATGACTACCTGCCAAACCGTTACACTATCACTGCAAAATGACAAAACCCCTCCGTCTGTGTAGACAGGACTATCATAAGCCTGGATACCTGGTGTCTGATGCAATGCAGCCAATCAAGGCAGAGGAGGAAAAACAGGCAACTGCAAACTGCTGCCTAGCAAATAGGGCACTGTGCAAGGAAAGCACCATTAGCCAATGGAAACAACGGGGACGTTCCTGCACCAAGTAGAAGAAATCAGGTGCACAGCAGGCAGAGGAGTAGGAGCATGAGACACACTCCTAACCCAGGAATTGTCCTCTGTGCCAAAGCCCATCCAGTGAATGAGATACTAGATCAAATTCCGGATTCTTCTGGTGTCAAAGATATGCTCCAGTTCATCCTCCTCTTGACCATTCACAATCAATGGTGATTGACAAGAAACAATCATGTGGCTTTAGAAGGGAGACATAAAACACATTACGGTTTCTCATAGCAGCATCTGTAGTGCAAAGCAAACTGGTTTAACCTGCTTTCAATTCTATAAGGACTGATGAATCTGGGAGCCAGTTTTTGAGTGGGAACCTTGATGGCTACATTTTTACATGTAGCCTTCAACCCTAAAGTGAGGGGCATGGAAGTGAAGGCAATCTGCCAAATGTCTATGGGAGGCTTAACTGGATGATAAGCCAGTCTGGGTTTTGCTCCATTTGTCAGTGTATAGTAAAAAAACATGAATACAAAAGTATGCCATACAAGCCTTATATGGCCTTTTAACCTGGGCAACTTGGTTTCAATGACTTCTGGCCTTGAAAGGTTTTACTGCAGAAATTAAGGATTTTTTTTGCCTAAAAGGGAAGCTGTCAGAATAAAAATTTGGAAACAGACCATCCTGACATGTTAAGGTGCATGCTCCAGAGCTCTCATTCCTATCCTTGTTGTTTTAATTAGTGAACCACTAATAGGGAACAAGCATGCGCTTGTGAAGTGTCAGCAAAACTGATGGACACAAGCTTGTTACAGTTTAATGTCTCACCAGGTAATAAACAAATGAATGGGAACCCTGAACACTGCACATCCAAAAACAAACCTGCTATGGAAGCTCCCATATTTATATTCTTTTAAAGCTCAATTCAATCTAATTTGGCTAGATTAATGGAGAGTTCTGTAAGTATTTTGCAATATGCCAGAAGAATTGATCTTTTGTAGTTACCATTCCCTAAAGTGACAGTGTCCTTTGAATCACCTACCAGTTCTATTATTGGTAGTTATAGAAGAGTAATGTTTCCTAAAATAAGTAATCTGTACCATGTTTTTACCTTATAGAAAGTACATTTTCTGGCCATTCATATAGAAATCACACATTACATAACTGAAATTAGGTGTAAGATCTAATAATCTCACAATAAGCATCTTTACCACTCTGATTCTACATATAGTTATTATTGTTTGACCCCATACAGCTCCAAGGGAATGTATACCTGCACCTTTGCATGTGGCATTGCTGGAGCAGTCAAGCTGCCCTGTGTTTAGCCAAACATTATACATATTGTTACAGTCAGATTCCTCAATTACTTTTAGTTTCTACTCTCTGCTTTCTGTATATTTATTTTCCTGCTCATCATGTTGCTTGTTATCCTGCAATAAAGTCCAACACTGGGCAAGTTAAACCTATCCATACCTCCATCCCATCCATTCTTGCTTTAGAAATGTGTCCTCCAGCACTGAAAACAAGCAGAAAATAAGGGGTTTCTGTGGTTTCTAAATTTTCATTAAAACTTAATCCTAGCTTCACTCAAAACCGAGCACTTAACCAGCACCTTAGTACCTAACCATTCATAACCTGAGAATTAACTGCAGCCATGTGACATGCAGGCTCCTTTTGTACTTTGGTGATGCACCCTCACGGGACAGACCCAAGATGCCTTGCACTCACAGTATCTCCTCAGTCTTCCAAGTTGAGTGATCCTGCACAGACACTTTTGGCAAAAAATAAGTATTGTAGGGGACAAGTTCAGATTGACGGACAGTTTTGCATTATGAGATTTTTTTTTTCATTTTTAATACCTGCAAGGGTTTAATTCTACTTATTTATTTTGTTTTCTTTTTAAATTGCCCAGAGGTGTGCTTTAATCCTAATACCTTAAAGTGTCAGTAAGCCCATACAGGTTTTTTTTGTCATTACATATGAAGCAATTTTTTACACTAGTGTGTTTAATCTCCCCTTCTTCAATATTTGCAGTTCTAGTAAATATCTGGTCAATCTTGCTATTTCCCTAGTCTTCCTTTGTTTGAGTGGCAACACTATTACAGCTGATCCTCTGTTGCCTGCATTTTCACTCTCAGCATGCATGTTCTGGTTATTCCCTGTGAGAAAGCCATTCACCTTCTCTCCCTGTAAGCTGCCCAAATCTCCAGCATCTTGTGGGGAAGCTACAACAAGGTTGATTGACAGATTAATTTTATTCCTTGCAACAGATGCAGGCTCAAAGGTGTGACTGGAGCAGTAGCAGAACTACACCCTCCTATTCTTTACTGCCAAGGAAGGTGGCATTTTAGCTTCTTTTTGGATTGCAGTTGCCATGGTGCTGCACATGAGATCAGTTATCGGTTGAGAGCTGAAATAAGCACACTGGCAACCTTGCCAGTTGGTATGCCTTGAAAGTAACTTTTTTGGGAGACAGTTAAATTGGTGAGTGTAGTTCTGCTTTAATTTTAACTGGCCGTGCCCCACCCAGTACCTGTTGTGGTAATTGACAGAAAGGCTCCTCCACCAGTCTAAACTTTAGTTTTTTTAAATACAATTGTTATTTTACATTCAAAGAAGGGCTTACATGTTCTTTATGTACAAGTTTGATTAGAAATGTTTTATTTTTTATATTAATATGTAACCTCAACAGTACCAATCGGCTTTGTCTGGCTATAGAGAAAGCATCTGAATTGTGAAGTGCTGTAACATCTAGAGTTTGTGTCACAGATTGCCTGCCTGCTCCACCCACAGATCTCACAGTGGGGTGCGGAGCATGGAGGGGATGGTCATGTAACCTGGTATCAAAAAGCTGCAAAAAAAGTATGTTACAATCATTTTACAAGCTTATCTAGGTACAGTTAACTTTAACCTTAATTATTACCCTTTACAATAACTCCAAAATAAAATCACAATTTTAAAATACCTAAACCCTAGCCTTAAAGAGGAACTTTACCCTTATCTTTAAAATGAAAACAAATACACCTTTAGAAATGTTTAGTAATGACAATCTACAAACAGGTACTTATAAATAACTGCCAGCTTATTTTCTTTTCATACCTTATTTTTCTTTTCCTCTCAATTTTTCTTACTGTGGCCATTTTTACTAAGGGCAGGTGAATCCATCTCTGTTTCCTTTCTGGAACTTTGTTTTATAATTCACTGTCTAGTGTTCTCCCTATTTACTATGAGCATCTAACTTTGATGAAGGGTATTAAGCCCTCGAAATGGGTTGGGTTTTTCTTTTTGTGACCTGTCATGCAAAAGATTTACTGGACATACTTACTGGATATACAGTGCTCTCATTCTGTCCATATTCCCTAGGTACTTCTGAAACCTCCAAGGATACCCTGACTACCTCTAAAATTTGAATCAAACGATTTATCCTGTTTTGGTTCCAGTGCTCTATAAAAACACTTGTTGAAATATTATTACAGAGAATGGTTTTGGATATATCAACCAGGAGGACTTGATTAAGAATTTACTTCCTGGAACTCTGGCACATGTGACTAGGACATGTGACCATGCACATCCTCTTGGGGGGGGGGAATGCCTTTCCCTGAGATCTCGTGAGATCACAGATGAGATTTCCCCAGAATGCACTGCTGATGTAACCTTCCCAGCATGCAACACTACATCACTAATGCACAAGAGGATGAGGAAGTGCAAAACAATAATTATAAGTAAAAGAAAAATATGTATTTTTATCTAATGAATATAAGATGATTTCATATTAGCATGCTGATGTGATTTTTAGTGAAATGGGGTAAAGGTCCGCTTTAACTCTAAGTCCTCCTTCACTAATCATAACTCCTTACACTAACCAAATTCCTAAAAGACCCTACTCATATTATTGGAAGCATGAAGTATTAAAGTTCAAACTTTCAAAATTATGAGTAGGGTCTTTTAACCCTCCTGCACCAAGACTTTGAATCCACTGATCCACAAGATACTCCTTATAAAAACATTTCTCACGGATGCATCTTGTAAATTAATTGCCACAAATGTTACCCCTTTTCTCCAAACAAAACTGCTTCAGATGTATATTGTACACACATATGTATTTGCATTGTAGAAGTTGAAGTTTATGAACTATTTTGACAGATGCTTAGCTTACATGTCAGTTCAGCACTCTATGTAAAGAGTTGGACTCCCATGATGGCTAGGGGAGCTAGCAGTGTGTGGTTTACTGATTTTGGTAAAGCAGAACTCATGGTGAGTCTGATATAATAATATTTTCAAATATTTGCCTTCATTCAATGCTTCCAGAAGGACTCTGTACTGACACACCTAATAGCCATGTGCCAAATATGAGACATGCCTTGGGAGTTGCTCTTCTAAATTGGAATAATATTGGTTGAGGTACAACATGGAACTCCAAAATTAATGTTAAATCTTTAATATTTTTTTTTGGTTATTGCTAATGCATTTGTATCCTAATCTGGAGTTTAACCTCTGCTGTATGTACAGTATATATGAGCGCTGTTGTTAAAAACTACCTATTTAAGAAGTTGGTGCACTGTGATTTTTCTCCTTTTAAATTGTGACCTGAATTAGCCTATGGCGTGTAGAGATTAGTCTATAGCCACAAACAACAAACTTAAATTTCTAGCGTGTATCACGTTCTTACCTTTTGCTGCTCAAGTAGGACAGAGCTTAACAAGTATTGTTCGAATGTTCAGGGTACTGAGAAAGGCAATATCAAGTCAAACAGCATAGTGGGGAAGCATCTTATCAAAAACACACAAAAACTTGATATTTCCTTCCTTGCTCTGAGCTATTTCCATAGGGAAACATGAGCCAATGTTGATAAACGTTGAAATATGGGAAATTTTATGAAAATGAAAATGAAATGTTGGCATGGAATCATATTAGGCTTTTATTCAACTTCTTTCCAGCTGCAGTTTTGTAATTGATTAACCCTATTTCATCACTATGCTAAAAAAAAATCATTGGCCTTTTTTTTGCTCTACTGCTTGAGACAGCAGGACGTCTGGCCATATCCAGAGGACATAATTGACATAATTCAAGAGCTGCATACATTAAAAGAGACTTATGTTTCTCTTTACAACAGGGCCATATTAAACATAAAGCTATAATATCCCATAGTGATATGATTACAATAGGAAATGTGACTGGAATCACAATCATTAATTTTAGCATGTAAAATATTTGGTTCTGCTCTCAAGATAGAATAAGAAATCAGACTGGAGACTATAAAACATGTACAGTACATCTGGCAATGCATTACATAATCATACTCACTGGGCGCTGAATTATATCACCTGGGTGTTTCCTGTTATGCTTCTATAATGGCTTGTTGCTTTAGCTGGTTTTTTAAAAGTGCATAAGATTCTACTGTGTTTTAGCTGTTAACATATCTGGAATGCACTTGTCTTTGCAACTTCTGCTGGTTTATTTAGAAAGGTAATGCATAACATGTTGTGTTATCTCATATTACTCAACCAGTATAGATCTTTCACTGATCTGATTCAGTAAAATTAAATCTTATTGGTAGCTATTGGTAGCTCTTACACTGTGTTTACACTGGTTTTCTCATTGTGCTTAAAGTAGTATTAAACTCTTAAAGTTTTTTCAATTAAGAATCCAGATCAAACAAATATACATTACCCCCGCAAAGTATTTCTTAAATTTTTTGCCCAAGCACAACATACAATTATGTTTCAAAACAGTTGGCTCCAACTCTCTCAGCTTAGATTCCCTGAACTTCTTGTTGAGTATACGAGAGCAAAATTGGTTTAGTTATTGAATGGGCAGAATTTAAAACCTGGTAATAAAATATCTACAACTACCCTTGTATGCAGGCTTTTATTGTAGTTATATTATCACACTACTACAGACATGTTTTTTTGCAGCTAGATATGTAAGGGTTTTGCCCCAAAGATGAACAAATCCTGTGGATGCTTCCTGACAAAAACACCTGGGCTAAACTTCTGACCTACTGATTACATCTCGTCATTAGTATACTGACCCCAGAGATACCATATAAAATGTGCAATGTTGTAAAACCACATGGCTAATTCAATTTGAAGCTCATTTAGGATACCTCTAGTATGATCTAATATAAGCTAATATAATTTAAATATAAATAAATTACTTGAGAATTGTGACATCACAGAGGAAACCTTGATAGTTAACTTGACTATATGAAACTCTAAATACACAACATTTGGGTACACACAGAGCTAATTTTGGTCAATTCCTGCTAAATCAGGAAAATCCGATTTACAGGTAGCCCCATGACCTTGACAGATCATCATGCTGGAAAATCTTTGGCTGAACATTGCTTGCAACCAAACAGCTGCAAGCACTGTTAAAGGAATTCTGACAGCAGTGCTGTACAAAGTGGGAGATTCGTTCCTCCATGCTGTTAGCATGAATGGAGGAATCCATCATATTTTTTTTTTGTTCTGCTTGCAAGGTTGAATGAGAATAATATGACCATGAGTACCCAACTTCAAGGGGCCTGTACATGAGATAGTCCTTATCAGATACCATATATTTTATCAGTATTATACAATAACAGGCTACCTATAGGGTTGTCTGCCTGGGACAGAATTAGGGTTATGGAACCACTTTAAGTTCATCAATCACATTTAGATTTGCTGTAAAAGATACTGTTTTCCTGCTGAAAGTGACACTCCATTATGGAACCCATCATTATTACCACCTGAGAAGTGTTAGTGTTGTCATAATAAATGAAGTAGCCTTAGTATGCCTTTAGCCTGATATAATCTTTTGTCTATAGCTTGACTTAAAACTGCAGATTCCTGGAAAGCAGTGGGCCAATTACACATGCAGAAAATTAGATTTCTGGAAACATTCTATGCAAAAACAGTGTACAGTAACATTTGTAATTTGTGGCAGTTACTTATAGTTTATTGTAATAAAAATGTTCTTTTTAATGGAAGTAAATAAAAAAAGTCCAGCAGCTAAATTTGTTGTATAAGTTCCCATTATTATCAAAACATGCTGATTTAGCAAGGCCTATTCAACTGAACCTACTTCTTTCCACGGCATGCTTGGCAATCCCCCTCCCCCCCCACACTTTCACCATAACTTTTACCAGGCTACAAGTTGACAGTCATGATGACCGACCGTCATTAGATAAGTCCTAGCCCTGAAGTTGGGAAAGTTGAGCATTTAGAAAGAAAGTGCAGATCTAGAAGGCACAGAAAAGACGCTTTTCCTCCTGATAAAATAATAGCAGACACCCACCCTTTGACAGGACCATTACCCTTAAATGTGTAGAAAAGCTTTTTTAATGTCAGAATTTAAAGTAGACTTAAAGCCTAACTGGATGACAATTGCCTGAAATTAATTATCTTAAAATACTAGTTTTCACATTTTTCCATCATTTCTTTGCATCTCAGTGCTGCTGATCTCCTATCACCTGACTGAAATTTCTGTACAAAATGAGTGTGTTGATAGTTGTATTGGATGGCTACATTTCATGCATAGAGAAATGAGATCTCTTCGGAAGACAGCAAGAGCTTTTAAAACATGCATGACATTTCACCCCAGGGTAAAAACAGCCAAACAGAAATCACAGCTCAAAAACGAAATCCCTGTCTAAAATGGTTACAGAAATCTTACATGACAATTGAGATATCATCATTGCCTTGGACATTGAGACAGAAATGTCTGTGATACTGTCTGTTGGTTTTTGTTTTACTTAAGATTAATTTGTGATTTCTTCCATATAAACCCTAATGTTTGTATCATTTTATTTTATTTAATCATCAGACAATAGTTCTATGCAGTTCTATAGATTAGCACCATCTTACAATCCACTGAGGCTAATGATAAGACAAAGTAATTATCATTTAGAGGGATGCTGTCACTTATATTTTATCATAGGGAATGCATTTTGATAAACATTGATTGTACATAAAGATAATGTGCATATAAGGTTATGCAGATAAATAAGTTCAATGTAAACATATTTGTCCTTACTTGCAGGAATAAAAATAAACAAGGGAAATCAATTATTAAAAGGGATTTGGAGAGTGAAGAGGAAATGCTTTCTTCTTGGATCCCCTACCGGTAGTTACATGTTGGTGTCCCCACTACAGCAATACCTTCTTGCCACTGGCCCCCACATGAGATTCCACCAAATGGTGGCACTACAGCAAAGTTCCATAACTGCAGCTTCCAGTCCTTGAATAATCCCAAGGCTAACGTTGCTATTGATTCACTGGAAGATGGTATCCATGTACTACAACAAGACGTGGAAAGCATATGAGATTTATTGGAAATGTTACATACTATTGTAAGGCAGAAAAATACTTACCTTGGTAAACACAACAGAGTTCATTTACTAAGGGAGTAAGCATGTTTACATTGCAAAGTGAATGTTCCCTCTGCTAGGGAATTTTCATTTAGCTTAGTGAATGAAGTGAAGCTGTGCTGTCTTCGATCAGCCAGCCATGTGCAAGTAAAAATCCTGTTTTTCTAATTTTTCCTTGCATATGATTGGGTATTCTTTGCAATCTATATTTTCAGCACACTCGCTGAGATGAAAACGTACTTTGCAGAGTAAACATGCTCTACTCCTTTAGAAAATCAACTCTAATGTATAACCGATTTTGGGGTAATTATGACCAAGAGATAAAATAATAATTTTGTAACAGTGCAGCATCATTTCAAGTACAGCATCACTTCTCCCCTAATTTTTTATTCCCAGTTACCTTTTGCTCCGATGGAAGGGAGTCTATGGTGATAGGAAGGTGTGAAATCTTTCCCCATTGAGTTTAGAGTCTGGAATACCACAATGATCAGAAAGTGAGATGTTCTGTGATGCTGAGAAAAAGTTGAATGCTGGACAGATATAAAAGGCACCAACTAATGCAGCTCTTTGATAATTAATACACCATTGAATGTATTTTTTAAGTAAGCAGTGTAAGTATGTGAATTTGGCTTGGTATCAACTTCTTGCAGTCTACTGTACAGTTGGGGAAAAGGCCAGAGAGGGGAAGAAAGAAGCAGCACAAGGAGCCAATCAGGTGTGGTGCAGTGCAAGAAGCATGCTGATAGGATGAAAGAGCAGAATAACAGATAGATGAGCTCATCAGAATGTTGCTTCTTCTTTTACTGTCCAGTCACAAGGTAGGGACTTGTAAGTGAAGGTGAAACTGCAGGAGGGAAAGATTAGGGCCATGATTAGGGCAGAACTGTGTAAATTCCAGGGCTGAGTGGACAGAGACACAAATTATTCGGCAGGTAAAATCTATCTTTGACAGGCACCAGATAAGGTGTTGTGCAACAGACAACAACTCTGTGCTTTCATATTCACAAAGCACAGCCTGTGGTAATGCTGTGGCTAGCCTGATACATCTGTGTTAATAGTCATGGACCTACACGTAAGACAGAAAATTTACAGTAAAACCTAGGTTGTTATCAAATATATAATATCCCGGTCATGATAAATATTATCAGCATCATCAAGAATAGTAATGTACACATTTAAGAGACTTGCGTAAAGCAACATGAGTGGTGACAGGTTAGCATGATCCTCCTTCAAATAGTCCATGTAAATGATGACTTTATGTCATTGTATTCCTACTGTCACTGGCAAATCAGTGAGCTGGGAAAGTAGGATAAGAGCGACTGACAAACTTTCACACAGCAGAATCCATTTAAATAAATTTACATCACATTTGCGGCTCCACCTTGTATGAGAATACTATGCTAGGGTCAAACAATGCATGTGTTCAGGGGGCATGGGCTTTTATTCTAAAATAGCAGAAACCCGTCTTCAGGTCAGTCACTGCTAGTGCTGACAGCACACTTTTCTCATAGCTTCACACTCCCTTAGCCCTCGGTTGCTTTCAAGTTCAATTTAGTACAATAAAGTTGTTATGCATGACAGTTTGGAGATCAAAATTGGTGGTGTCTGAGCTACAAAGTGGCTTCATTCTCTACAGGCCAGCTCAGTTACTAAAGCCTTGCTGGTGGGACACTGCAGTGGACTTCACACATTCTCGTCCTGACGAAAACAATTAGCTTCAAGCTGCAAGAAGCTGCGGGGTCACCCTTCCTTTCAATGAGTCTGTGCCATTGAAAATGCTGCAGAGGATTTGAGGCCCATGTTGATTTATTTCTTCTACTTTTATCCTGCTTATTTACACAGCTCTTGAGATGAATAATACAGATCGTATTTTGAAAGAAGAACATTTTTCTAATTTATAGTACATGATACTCTATGAACTTGCAGATCATTAACAGGATATTCACTGCATTTCCATTATTTTAGAAGCTGTTGGTCCAGGATCTTATTTTAAGTATATCTGTGATGATGGACTCCTAGCTTAAGCTCTTAGGTGCCTCTACAAAATATATTGCAGAATGTGACAAGATATGGGTGCATCAATAAAATGATCACTGCTTGAAGATTGAACCATGGTGTGGTGGTGACATACTTTACTATTTGGATCTGAAGTGGCACCATCCACAGTAACTACAGCACCCACCGCAAGAGACATACCAGAATGGAGTGCGGTAGGATACTTCTGCACTCTACAAAATATAAATTGCAGTTCGTGGTATATTCTACCTCATATTAAGCAACCCTACTACTTATTACCTCCACAAACCTCTTAGTTAGCTTTTTGTTCAGTTTTTAGCATCTCACTTAAAGTTTGCAAACTTTGCAGCAAACCCTGTTGAAGTCTATTTTGGGCAAATCTTGGTATTCAATTCTGGCCACCTGTAGGGCTAAATAGCAAGCTATTGTAATACAAAAGGCGTGTTAAGATGGACACTGCCATGGATGACATATACTAATACCAAATTTAGGAAAATAATAAATAGAAAAGCAGTATCTCTTCATAGATAGAATTATCTCTGTCACAGCTCCAAAACACAGTAATAATCTGGTTGTTGTACGAGCCCAACCGCTTATAGAAAGGGGGATGGGTTATTAATTTCTTCATTTTATTGTCTCTTGTCATTAAGCTGACCAAGGGCAAAGGTTAAGCACTGCATTATATGTTGTTTTTTGTATCTCCAGCAAACCCGCAAGATTTTCAGGCAGATGTGTACAATTCACAAATCCTGGGGATTTGCCACAAACCCCAGGTAGTGGTGAACCTGAACCTCATCCCTAGTTACCACCACTCTTTGTGCAAAATCAGATAGGACTCCTGCCCAATCCTGGACCTTCCTTGACCTTTTTTACACCTTCATATTCTTCAACCCATATGAATTTTTACTCTTTAAATGCCCCATAGAACATCCAGTATTCAACACCTCCATTAACTTTAACCTCCACTTTAACATCTCCATACACTCCCCTCAGTAGGGACTTGGACTGCTGCAGTTGCACATAGCAAGTAATACTGAGAATAAAAAAGATGCCTTTCATGAACACCTCAAAAACAATAGTTATTTTCCATTGCTGCGACCTATGTTCCTATACCATTGATCATATACTATGTACATAACCTAGTGGCTTACAATAACTTCTAGAACAGTGGTGATGTCATTAGGAATGTAAAGGAATGTAAAGGGTCTGTGTTGATTGACTTTTGTTTACATTAGGAAATTCTTCTCTCCCCGTACAACTCTATGGGAATGGAAAGGCAGCATGAAGCAGGTCAAATGGAAGTCAACTGCAGGTCAAATGCACCTGTAAACAAATTCTAAATGATTGTACAAGCATCTTAAATTGATGTCAACAGTTAAGCTCAAATCCTGTTCCACACAATTCTCAAGAGATGTCATAATTCCTGCATTGGTGATAACATCATGTTTCTAATTGTAGTGAAGCTTTCAGTTACTTCAAGAGTAATGTGTTCAGGCCCTTGGATTCAAGGTTTAGAAGAAATTACATGATATTTGTGACAAATGATACCCTATGAAAGTTCAATTATTGTTCTGACTGATGCATTTTCAGGCCCAGGACAGGCAACAAAAAAGGGAAACTGCAGTTACTAAAGTGCCAGACCTCAGAAGCAGAGAAAGTACATAAAAAGTTGAGAGTCACCTGATTTACACCATCTTAGATCTGCTGTTTATTTCCTGGTCCATATGAATGTTGTTTATAATTAGACTGGTAAAACGTTACTCTGTAATCTACTGTGCAAAAACAGCAGAACGGAAGGGATATGATGTCAAAGGAAATTCTGTATTATTTAGTAATGTATTGTAAGTCCCCAGAAAGTACAAACCAAATTGATTGATTACATTTAAAAACCACTCTTTCTATGCATTTCATGCTCACCACGCTTCCTCAGGAAATAAATAAAAGGAGGTCTAAAGTTTTTAACATAGTCATCAAAAGTATGTATATGAGAAGGAGTGGCAGGCCCCAGAACTCACATATCGAGTCAGATCACCCACCTGGACAGGCAACCTCAATGTTGGGAGGACCTAAGGGAATGGGCATATGATAAAAATTGTTGAACAATTTTAGAATAATGTTCCTCAATGTAAAATTGCAAAGGCTTTATATATATATCATAATCTACAGTACATAATATCATCAAAATATTCCAGAATCTGGAGAAATCTCATGCCCAAGGGACAAGGCCAAAATGCAATATTGGATGCCCGTGATATTCGGGCCCTCAAATGGCACTGAATTAAAAACAGGCATTATTATTTTGTGATGGACATCACTGCATGGGCTCGGGAGTACTTCCAAAAATCACTGTCAACACAGTTCACGATGACATTCAAAACTGCGAGTTAAAGCTCTATCATACAAAGAAGCAGTGGCGTCACAAGGGGGGTGCGGCCCGCACCCGGGTGACACCATTTCACCATCTGAAAAGTCGGGCGCTCGGTCATGGACCGAACGCCGACAGTATCAGGAGAGAGAGGAGGGGACCCGGCGGTTCCCCTCCGGGGTGACTGTCCCCTCCTTATCCCGCCGGGTGACTGTCCCCTCCTCTCTCTGCCGACGTCCATCACCAAGATGGCCGCCGGAAGGTATCAGAAGAGTGCCGCGCGATGACACCCGGTAACCGCTCCGGGTATCACCCAGCCTCGGGACGCCCCAGCAAAGAAGAAGCCATATCTTAACATGATCCGGAAATGCCGCCTTATTTTCTGGACCATTTTGGTCTGTTCTGTGGTCAGACGAATAGAAATTTGACATTCTTTTAGGCAACCATGGGCACCGTGTCCTCTGGACTAAAGAGGAGAGGGACCTTCTGGGTTGTTATCAGTGCTCAGTTCAAAAGCCTGTATCTCTGATGGTTTGGGGGTAGCATGGACAGATTGCACATCTGGAAAGGCACCATCAATGCTGAAAGATATATCCAGGTTTTAGAGCAGCATATGCTTCCATCCCGATGACGTCTTTTTCAGGGCCTTGCATTTTTCAGCAGGACAATGTTAAACCGCATGCTGCATCTATGACAACAGCATGGCATCGTAGTAGAAGAGTTCGGGTGCTTAACTGAACTATCTGCAGTTCATAATGGAAAAAAAAACTTCAGCAAATGGTCTCCTCAGTTCCCAGGCATTTACAGAGTGTTGTTAAATAAGAGTGGATGCTATACCATAGTAAACATGGTCCTGTCCCAATTTTAGATGTTTTGCTGCCATCAATTTCAAAATTACCCTTTTTTTCCCTAAAATTGTACATTTTCTCAGTTTAAACATTTTATGTTTTCTATTTTCTATTGTGAATAAAATATGGGGTTATGAGATTTGCAAATCATTGCATTCTGTTTTTATGTAGGTTTTACACAGCGTCCCAACTTTTTTGGAGTTGGGGCTGTAAACAAAAGGAATTAGCAGTCATGGCCCAATGTATCCTTTGCACCCTTTGAAGTCATGTCATATAATCACATGTTAAACACAGGTCACATTTACTCATGTCATGAGATAAGTAAAAATAAATATAATTTAATTTACCTGAAATGTAATACTGCACATAGAGATATATAATTTATCATTTCAAAAGTGCACACTAAACTGTCCTTACATCCACTAAATAAAATTGCACCTGTTTTCAGTATTTACCAATCACGCAAAAATGCAATTGCCTGCAGGTGAAGAAACATTTGTATGTTTATATTGAACAATAGCATTCCTTTGGTTTGGTGAGACTAATTGATTCTCAGTGCGTGGAATGGTAACCTTTAGGTAGTTGATCTAAGGTTTAATAGATGATGTGCATTATTTTTATCTTCTTGAAAGGGCTTGGTTTTTTTTTCACATCATCTGGGCAGGTAAATGTCTAGCTTCATTCTATACATTTATTTCCACTCAGTGTTTGAGCCTCTCTATCAGAATTTGATGTCAGTCCCCTTGACTTCAATGGGAAACCTCTGACACTCAAGAAAAGACAGCATGAACAACAATGGGAAGGAGATCACAGGAAAGACCTTACAGAATTAGATCTTCACATCAGGGCAGCACAGATGGGTATAATTAGCACACAAGGTTTGCCTATCATCCTTCAGGTTTTCATTAAAGGGAACTTGACAATGTATGGATGATGCCATTTCCAACCTCTTTCTGATTGTATTAGTTTCATAGCTGTCATGCTTTCATATTTTTTATGTCAATGACCCGGAACAAGTATGCAGATTAGTAGCATAGACGTCACTTTGAGTCTTTGGATCCGCATGCTTGTTCCAGATCAATAACTGAAGACCGAGGTAGCCATGCAGCTAGACTTTTCAGAAGGTGGTACTCTCTATTTCTCTCAGAACAGGTTTTCTTTAAGGATCCATTTAGACAGCTTAACTGCCTTGCAGCACATTACCGTGAGGTATATTGCCCATTAATTTGCTTTGTAGGAAGGCAGACCATCTGTTTTGAATGGGCTTACGCCACAGCGTAAGTTTTAACACACTTGCATAAAACTTCAATGGCAAAATACTCCAATTCTTAAAAAGATAGGTTTCACGGATGTCTTGAAGCTCTATGTAGTATTATTGACAACCACTATTTTAAGAACAGCATTACCAGCAACAATGTATTTTAAAGATGCATATTTGGCTGAGAAACTGAATTTCTTTTTATAATTTTATATAAATGTATATTTATTTACAACTAGATTTGCTTACAGACCACAGCACCCCAACTGCTTTAGCTTGTTATTTCAGTTAGAAAAGGATTTTTCTTTATGGTAGCACTGATATACAGGTTACCATAAAGCAGTACTAGGCATACAGAAGTAGTAGTTCCAAAAATGTTTTATTTTTTTATGTCAGAATAAAAGTCTTTTTTGACAGTTGGATGAAGACAGGTGTGTTTGCAGGTTTGAGTGGGTAAAATGGAATAGTAGCAACAACATTTGCTGACAGTACAAACAGATCTAAATGCATAGACACAATGCAAGTTGCACAATGCTTACACATAAAAAAAAAACATCTTGTAAGTTCAATGAAAGGAAAAACATTTTTTCTCCTTGATATTAAAAAATAAAAGTATTCTTGGACTGGTTTAGCAGGCCTAATATTGCTTGATAAAAAATACCTGTGGCTGCTAATACTTCCAGAAAACTGAAATGTAACTACTAAGAAGAAGTGTGGGGTGCTGCTGCTGCTGTCTAAAAACAAAATGAATTGCAAATAAATAAATACATTTCACAGACAAACATGCGCTGCCAAAATATACTGTGGCTGATGCTGCACGTGAAAACCGTGGTAGTTCTATAAAACCACATACAGCTTTAATTTTCAAACCTGTAATTTAAAAGATATGTGTATGTTCCAATGTCGCACTTGAAACCCTATGAAGCTATATGAAAATGACAATCCCCCAG
>NW_017307714.1:417337-420281 GCF_000935625.1 Nanorana parkeri
ATCAAATCATCTCTCATTGACTGAAAAACTAGATTGAATATGAACTCTGAAAATTCGGGTCGAATTTGAGTTTGACCCATATTTGAATCTCAGCACTGGTGCTCACTTACATTTTATTTCTCTCGCACAACAGATTAAAATATAGCAGTACTTTGAAGTATTAGTCTATGCATTTCTTTTGTTACAAAACTTCCACTACAGTTGAAAACCAATTAGTAAATTGTTTGAAAAATATTACTCTGAAAGCAACACAGTTTATCATAAATGGGAGAATTTCTTTTTACAGCAAGTAAATAAAGGTAAACATGCAATAATATTTATCTATTTTATCACACATTCATTTGAACTATCCTTCTCACTGCTTGTAAAACTGTCATTATAAAACTCAATAAAAAAACAACAACAACAAAATACATTTTTTAAAGGGAATAATGACACTTGTAAGATTGGATAAGATAAGATAAGATTGTGTTTTAGAATAGTCACCAATATTCAAAAAGGCTGAACAAAGAGCAATATTAATGCATGCAATGCAAGGTCAACAGTGTGCAACCTCAGATACCCTGTGTGTCCTACTGGGGCCCCAAACATTAACAAACTGATAGTTAGGGATCCAGAAGCTTAAAGTATAACTCCAGGTGTTTTTTTATTTTTAGATCTCCCTCCCCTTCTGTATAAAAAACAATTGCATCCTTTGTTTGGCAATCTTTTTTGGGCAGAATGACCCTCACTTCATCCTGTCATTTAGATGTCCCTTACACTGGGCCTAGAGTACCCCAGGACTGGTGCACCAGTGAGTGGTGCTCACTTGTGAGGGCCTCCCAGTCTAGGAAGAATACCTACCCCCCGGCTGCCACCAGAGGAAAAAAAGGAAGCTGCCATTGACGTCACCAATGTAACATACCAAAAAATGAATGCTACAGTTGGAACACTTTTAAATCTCTTTGCAACAATCATCTGGTGATACTATGTAGTTTTAAAAGGAAAAGCCCCAAACAAGTCCACTGACTGCAACACTTTTATGCCCGTTTACGCAATTTTCAAACTGCAAGACCAACACATTTATAAATGTGAATTTAGAATTGTGTAGGAACAACACAAAAAAAGGTCAGTTGGCTGCAATGCTGTTGCCATTGAATGTAAGGTTATCTTGTACAGTGGCACACATTGCCATATCACTATGTGTAAAGAATGATGTTTTCATATTTATGCGGACATATCATTTTTGGTTCTATGACTTATTGGCTCCAAATGCTTTATGTGCCTAATATTTACTTCTACTGCTGCCTGGGCACCCTTAGCTTGACTAGAAAAAATGGTACATGCATGAATCTATAACCGGCCTTTATAGCAGGGCGCACATTGGGAAGGCTTACAACAATACAAAACACAAAAATTCCTCAGCCTCAACCTGCCAGCCAGCCTGCAACCAAACAAGTAGCCCTGTCAACAGTATGCGTTAAAATCAGAGGTTTTAGTTGCACAAACTTTTGGCCAAAAATATGTAGAGTAAAATATGGTACATGCATGCATCTACATGCTCCCAATGTGCGCCCTGCTATAAAGGCCGGTTATAGATTCATGCATGTACCATTTTTTCTAGTTTTACTATTTTAGGTTAGGGGGACGCACTGGAGTCCCAGCATGCATTTTTGGTTGCTGGGCCTCCAGTGCGTCCCTGCACCTTATCAGGAGGAGTTGGCTACCTCCAGGTACACCTGCATGTAATTTATCAACTTCATTAATATGCTCACACTTGGAGACTCGGATACATAGAGTTAGGACCACACTTTGCAGAGGTGCCTTGGCGCGGCAGTGTGGCTTCTACATATTTTTGGCCAAAAGTTTGTGCAACTAAAACCTCTGATTTTAACGCATACTGTTGACAGGGCTACTTGTTTGGTTGCAGGCTGGCTGGCAGGTTGAGGCTGGGGAATTTTTGTGTTTTGTATTGTTGTAAGCCTTCCCAATGTGCGCCCTGCTATAAAGGCCGGTTATAGATTCATGCATGTACCATTTTTTCTAGTTTTACTATTTTGGGTTAGGGGGACGCACTGGAGTCCCAGCGTGCATTTTTGGTTGCTGGGCCTCCAGTGCGTCCCTGCACCTTATCAGGAGGAGTTGGCTACCTCCAGGTACACCTGCATGTAATTTATCAATTTCATTAATATGCTCACACTTGGAGACTCGGATACATAGAGTTAGGACCACACTTTGAAGAGGTGCCTTGGCGCGGCAGTGTGGCTTCTACATATTTTTGGCCAAAAGTTTGTGCAACTAAAACCTCTGATTTTAACGCATACTGTTGACAGGGCTACTTGTTTGGTTGCAGGCTGGCTGGCAGGTTGAGGCTGTGGAATTTTTGTGTTTTGTACCCTTAGCTTGACTGCCAGTGCCTCAGGTCCCACCCTTCTAGCTTTGCTTCCATGATACAATCATTATCTCACCATACAGAGCTGCCAGGGGCTCCCAAAATCATTCTGCAAAGTTTTGCATAATTTGCAGCTCTTTGATATTGTCTTTTTTGGAGCCCGGTCCAGAATCCCATTGCCTTGAATAGGACTTGTGGTTTGCAAATTTTGGAATTTTTTTAGAAGTTAAGACAAACCAGAACTTCTGAAATTTTCAGACATTTGCTCACCTCTAATCTTCACAAGCATTTTTCAAAACTAGTATTGTCAGTGTTTATGTCTGTTTCTTTGCTGTTATTTGTGCTGCGTCATTTAAAATAAAATTGGCATATTCTTCCCAGCCTATGCCTAGGGTTGCTGATATTAACACTAAAAAAACCAAGAAAGGGCGCAGAGAACACTGGCTAGTTAACAAAGTGGTGATGAAAAACTGAAGGTGGTGGCACTTACGTGTGTAACTTTTTTTTTAAACGTATTCTGCTAGTTGCAGTTGTCAGAATAAAAAAAAAAGGCATAGGAATGCATAGCTAGAT
>NW_017307715.1:0-2476 GCF_000935625.1 Nanorana parkeri
TGAGCACCCAGGATACTTTGTTGGACGTGCGGTCAGGACTGCAATGGGTACATGGACTGTGGCCACCAGCAGAGGACGCCCCTAGGCTGTCTTTCGTCTTTTGTTTGTGCCCAGCATCCTTCTCTTATAGGTGGTGCAATACCCTGTGGTTCCAGATCACTGTGTACTTCAATGAACAAAGGAGAAATTATGTGCTGTAAAATGCACGTCTTATATTTGTTTTTGTTTTTTGTGTAGATGGTCACATAAGGTAATATTTCTTTGGTTTAGTGCTTATTAATTTTAACATTTACACGCTCGTAAAAAAAACCTAAAAAGTTCAGTAGAAAAAAAATGCTTGGCTCATTATCCCATTGTAGGTTCTTATAATCGCATTTAAAAGCATATGGCATTTATCTAGCAGTCCAAAATGTTATAAATTGGTATTAAGTATGCTAATAATAACTTGGTGTTTGTTAAGGTTTGAGAAGGTTTATATCCGTATTAGCACAAACTTTGACTCATATTCTCTAGCTTGTCTTCATAAAGAACAAATATAATTGGAAATACTTTACCTCTAGAACAAAAATGAAGGTAAAAACTACTGATATGGTTGCTAGAGGAACAGTCGACGGGTCATCAACATCCCACTGGAAAAAGAACACATCTGTCAATTGTTGTTATACTGGACAAACACATTATTAGAGTTCTTTAATATAGTCAAGGACCTGGCTTAATCCCTGGTAGTCTTTGCACCTCCTATGGGCCGCACAGCTTAAGAGCCAAGTATTTTCTGGCTGCATGCAGGGACCAATAGCATTGGGCAAGTGATAGTAAGAGTCATATACAGTGCTGTAACTGTAGACATAGCAGCCCGTGCTGCTGTTATTGGGCTCAAGGGAGGAAAGTTCGCCCCACCAGTAAGCTTTTATATTTCAGCTTTCAAGAAGAACTGATGTCAGATTACTAGGAACATGCTTTGGGATAATGCTGTTTTTCATCACAAATCTTTTTTTCATCCCCCTTATCTGTGATTAGATGTATTGCTATCAGAGCTTCTGGCCATCCTGACCTGCACTTTTATTTCAACCCTGTATGCCTAACAGTTTTTCTGAGGCTAAAAAAATCTCAGTGTCCTAAAAAGCGATAAGATATTTGAGGTCTATATTTCTGAATAAAAAGATAACATTTAAAGAAGTTTGTGCATAGAAACACTAACAATTGAATAATATAATAAAATTCCAATTTTTTTGTTTACAAACTATCAAACTACAATGTTCAGCACTTGCTGGCTATTGTACTAAAAGGCATGAGAGGGCTTAGAATGAACACTGACGTCTTCTGACCATGGACATTCTTCTTACCTGTATGTACTTTTGAGGACCTTCATGACTTGCTACATCCACCTAGAGTCCCTAAAAAAATGCAGTGTTGAACTACCAGTTCTGGACTGGGGGATCTATTATTATTGTCGCTACTTCATGACTGGACTGGTGTTGTCCCATACCTGGCCGCTGCCGGCATCCTATTAAACAAAGCCACAGTGGAAAGTTGTCATGTAGTGGCACTAGCAATATCACCACTAAATAAATAATTTTCTGCTGCAGCTAGAGGTGTGCCTATGTAACACTGTGTTATGTGCAATCATGGTGTGCTGTAGTATATTCTCCTGTCAATTTTAATTAATTTTATATTGCATAGATTCATAGATTTAAGTTGCATACCTTGACAGAAAGAAGAACTGACTGCGCCAAGACCAAGACTGCGATAGTTCTCTTGAAAAATGGATGTTGTGTGATATCGTACATTCGTGCTCTGAAGCCCTCATTATCTGCAATACAAATGTCAGTTAACCACTTAAAGGCCATGGTGTTTCACCCCCTTCCTGGCCAGGCCATTTTTCAGTATTCAGCGCTGCGGTACTTTGACTGATGTTTATTCCGTCATGCAACGCTGTACTGAAATGAATTTCATACCATTTTTTGGGGACAGATAGAGCTTTCTTTTAGTGGTATTTAATCACCACTGGGGTTTTTATTTTTTACTATATAACAAAAAAAGTACCCTAAATTTTGAAAAAAAAAACCATGTTTCCCTATAAAATGTTATGAAACATTTATTTTCACCCCAATTTTTTGGTATAATATAAAAGACGGGGTCACGTCGGGTAAATAGACACTAAACATGTCAACCTTTAAAATTGCGCGCGCCCGCGAAATCGCAGAAAACTTCCCGCAACCAAAATTGGCCATAGGCGATGCTTTAAACGTATTTACCGCTCATCAGTTTAGTGTCATCAGTAATTGATGGCCCTAGACTTATTGTTCTCACTGCGACGTTCGCGGCGCTATGTAACATGTGCGGCGTAATGGGCGCAATCGTCGTTTTTGTACATAGACGCACCCGACGCATGTTTGCGTGTGTATGTGGGGGGGCGGGGGACTTTAAAACATTTTTGGTGTTATTTTGTTTAATTATTATTTGTGAATATTTTTTT
>NW_017307715.1:2831-19341 GCF_000935625.1 Nanorana parkeri
GAGGGGGGAGGGGGGGGGCGGCGCACACCCGCAGCTCCTGCAAGCGATCGGGCGTCTCTAGAGACGCCTGATCGCTTGTATGTAAACAGCCATCGCTGGCTGTTTACATGCTTACCGTTTTCCCTCTCGTGTGCGCGCACACGAGAAGGGGGTGCCGCACACGAGAAGGGGGAGGGGCAGGACGTCTCAAGACGCCCTCCCGCTCCTAGCAGACGTCCGTCCAGCCATTCACAAACGGCCATGGACGGAAGGTAGTTAAAGAAAAGCTTGTGGAATCAGTCGTTAATTACAATTTACTTATCTTTGAATGTAATAAATACATAATAATATGGCATACTATAAAGGCTTTATTGCATTTCACATTGGGGGCAATGCAGACATCATTAGTGTTTAATAGAATTTTCTACAAATTAATTCAGCCAATGTTTTGTATTGTGCACAGCAGTTGAGAGGATATGAGGAGGTTTAGTGTGAGGATAAGAACATAACCAGCCACTTATAATTCAGGGAAACAGCTGCAAGAAACTGCTTGCTGTTTGATCTTTCATATAAATATGTAGGCTTCAAATAATTGGTGAGATGATACATTAAATATCAAGACATCAATTAAACCTTAAAGAAAACATGTCAGAGTGCAGTGCTGATAACAAACGCTCCCAGAACTGTAAAATACCCTTGAGAAAGTAAATTCAGATGAAACGCGTCGGGTTGGTGTCTGCTGTCGTCACTGTCCTCAGGACTTCTGGATAGAATGGTCTGAACTTTGAATGTACTGTGTTTTATGCAGATTTGGCATCATCATGTGTCTGTTTTTTATTATTTTATAATAAAAAGAGGTTTTACACTATGATCTTTTTTATTGTCATGTTTATGGGGGAATCTTGAATATGTTACCGGTTGTTGTCTGAGTGGAACATCAGTGGATCTGGGGTAATCCTAACCGAAGGGATAACAGGATCCTTTGCATGAGTACACTGTCCGACGTATGCCCATACTGAGGTCACGTGTTCTCGTGAGTCTTATATACATAGATGGAATTCCAGTGAATTGTTGACACAGAGAACACAATTTTGGAAGTTTTTGTGACACTGCATACAACCTGTGTTTCACTGGGGGAAGCACTTGAGGGAACATAAGGGCAGACTCATATTTGGAAATGATAATTGGACTGCAAATCACAATTGTAATGGTAAAGGATATACTGTATATGTGACACATTGTATTATAGCTTGTTGATGTTTAAGTTATTTTTTGAGAGAGCGTTGTATTATGGGAATTTGATTGCACGTCTCAAAAACAAATGGGGGGGATGGGGGATATATAGAAGCTCCTACTAGTTTGTGTGTTTTAGCAATACAATTTTTCTTTTTTAAATATATTTAAATTTCACTATATATGAAGTTCTATATACAAGCATTTAAGTTTGTGCATAGCACAATTAACTGTTATAAATAAAAAAAAAAGTTGCTGTCAGAGGCACATTAAAAGAAAACCAAAACGTATATTTATACACAGCTATAATGACCAGTCATTGCTGATCATGTTCAGGGGAAAACCAGTTCAGGCAGGGATGCTGAGATATGCTACATAGCAAAACAAGGAATGTAACCAAAGAAACAGGAGTAGCTAGACAGAAAAAAGGCACTGCAAGGATGATAATGAGAGCGACAGAAGAGGTAGAGAAGTCAGCAAACACAACGGCAGTAAAATTGTGTACTCAACTAGCTGCAGAAGGCTCTGACCGAAGTGGAATATCTACGAGAACCAGAACTTTCAACAGAATCAGACTGCAGCGCGTGGGGACAGGTAACAGACGAGACAAAGAACATAGAATGTAAGATAATGGTAACCAGGGAGAAGAGGGCACTAAAAATGGACTATAGCAGTAAAAATTAAGCTATGACTGTAGAGATGCAGTACAAGCCGGGAATATAATGGGTCAGCAGACAGTAGGGTAGCCAAGTGGATACAGAGCACTGGTTGGAGCAAGCTAAAAGGAAGACAAACACAAAGCAAACAGACCTGGGCAATAACACAATGGTCTATAAGAAAATATGCAGGTGCACCAGAGTGCTTCAGACAGCCAGACAGGACAGGTGCAAACTAAGAAGCACAGACTGAAAGGCAATAAGCCATGTACCAGAAGAGATCATTGGTGGTGAAAATGCTACTTGGGGAATGCAGACTGGAGACAATGAGGTGTAAGCAGAAAAAAAACGGGGGGGTGCAAGGAAAACACAGACAGACAGACAGACAGACAGACAGACAGACAGACAGACAGACAGACAGACAGACAGACAGACAGATAGATAGATAGATAGATAGATAGATAGATAGATATAGGAATACACATGAGAAGGTAGGTATCCTGAGCTTGATCGGAAGGTTGCACCTGAAGGAAAGAGCCCACAAAGATCAGGACAAGCACCAAAAGGTAACATGAACAGGGTCAGAACAAAAAATGTGTCCCACAAACAGAAGACCAATAATTGACTCAAGCCAGAGATCTTCATAATTGCATTACTCTCCTTTACCAGCCCAAAGAGAGCATTTTATTTCAGGACTGAGCTGAGGCAGGAGGTAAGACAGCCTCTGTGGTGGTTTTCAACAATGAGCCTGAACGTTTGCTCAGGGAAGGAAAGAATGAAAAAAATGCAAACGAATAACAGGTCAATTAGCTGTCTTGTAGAGGGAAGGCTGTGCTTTGTATTGAATGTATTGAATCATTTTCTTTAACATTAAAGTACAAAATATGAAACCACAACAGTATCTGCAAGTCGCTTAAGATATTAATTGCTAATCAAATAAATTATCAAATTGTTAATCAAATAAATTATTTTTGCATACATTTCCTGCTGGTTAAGTACAGACCACACACAAGGTAAATGCAAGGATAAATAACAGAGAACAGGGAATGTAAAAATATTTTGATACCTGGGCGAGGAGGGAGGTGAAGTGGTTGAGCTATCTTGAGTCTGCTCTTCAGATCTTCCCATCTTCTTTGATCAACAGTCAGCAAAGCTGTTCCCTGGGTATTTAAGAGACATGTGACAGGCATTTTAAAGCACAATATGTAAAATGAGCAAATCCAGCTTCAGCCTAAACGAACAACATACAGAGGTTGATAGCAAGAAATGCAGATTTACATAACATAAATCTATTACAAAATTGTAATATAAATCAGAGAGTTATTAAACCATATTCAAAACCTATGCAAATGAAAATATTAGGCTGTGACCACAGATTATTTTCAGTAGGTTTAACATTCCCCATTACGTATAAAACAGAAAAAAACACATCCTAAATCTCAAATGATGTTGCCATAGACTAACATCCCAGATAGCAAGCAATTGAGCTGCAAGTTTGAAAATGACTTGCTAAACTATTGCAGACTTGCCAAGCTTCACAATTTTGTTGCACAATTACAGCAAGTCTGCATTGCAAGTCTCCAGACCAGCGAGCTTGCAGAGCTCTTGCTAAGACCTGCAGGACTCTTGCTGTAGACTTGCCAAGCAAATTTGCTACAAATTCAAAAAGTGTCATCTAGAACTTGTGCTGCAAGTGCTCTGCAAGTCTACAACTTGCCAGGAATGTGTGCAGCAAGTTAACAAGAATTACAATTTAACCTTGCCACAAGTTTGTGGCAAGTTATCCTTGCTATCTGGGATATTGTCAGAAGTAAAACGGAAATCTGGAGTCTGGTACAAAAACTTGAGGGCACCACTCACGTTACTATCCGACCACAGAACCTCTGTTCAATCAACTTTAAATTTACCAAAACATGAGGACCTGCTAAAGCTGGCCATAAAATCTGATTGGATGCAGGCATTGTTCAGGTATTTTGAGAGCCAGCGGGGCCAACGAGCAAGATACTGAAGCTCCCAGTGGGATATTCCTCCATCCCCACAGTTTAACGTAGATGGATGGAATGGGATGGAATCTGTTGCACTTTTTCCATCTGACCATAAAAAATATACAGATAATCTATAGGTGTCTGGCCAGCTTTAGTCTGTTAAATAAATGTGTATCCAATTAAGCAAGCTCTTGCACTACAAAGTTGTTGGTACATCTAAACCATGTGTGGTGAGATTTAGCTCAGGGTGCTGCAGGGTACGTTTTAATGTGCTGTAGTATGCAGCCTATTCATTTGAATGGGCGGCATACTGCAGCTTAATTGTACTGAAAGATGTTTTTTTTAAATCGCATCGCACCACATCATAATAATAATAATAGATTATCATGCAACATGGGTCAATATAACGTACATGCGAAGGCTAGTTGCATTTGGGTGCTTTTAAGAAACAATGCCAAGGCAGTGCAATTATTATTGCATCATACAATACGGGATTGCATCGCATGCACTCCTGCATCGCGTAGATGTGAACAGAGTTTTAACAGAGTATTTATGTCTCACAAAACAGTCATTTTATCCTCTGTAAATATTTATTAAAATTGGGTATATTATTATTATACAGGATTTATATAGTGCCAATAGTTTGGGCAGTACTTGTATGGTATAGTTTGTTATTTACCCATATGCTTATTATAGGCTAAAACTGCCTATAATACAATAAGAAAAGGGCTATGGAAGAAAGAGAAATGCTTCTTCATTTACAAACTGTGAAGTGGACGTATAGCGAATAGGTAAATAAAAGCAGTTAGACTTGGGCCCTCTGGCTTTTTCGACCAGGAACATTCCTTGCACTCCCTATAGTTCTCCCCTAATATCATTCTTAGATCTTAAACACAGAGCACATCGGATTGCTCATAAAATTACTTTAACAAAACCATATAAATCACAAGCATAAGATCGATAATAGGCTTATTACAGTATTATTATTATTATTTCTTTGCCTCCTTTCTTTGCCTGAGAACCTTTCATGTTCTTGTTATCAATAATTGTGAGTTTATGTACTGCAGTTAAGCTTGCTTGATTGTTGTATAAGAAGCACAACTATAGGGGAAAATTCCCCAAAAAGTACATGAATCCCAGATGAAAAATTAGGAGCTTTGAATATATTTAGGTTACTGGAGGGAGAATGAAGACATAGCCAAACAGTTCTGGCAGCAGACTATTTGTGATGGCTTTTAAACCTGTTTGATAGATTACATCTCCTACAGAATAGAGACATAGGGGTTGATTTACTAACCTTTTAAACACGCCACGAACGTGTATACACCTCTGTAGTGTGTTCCCTCCCAGCATGATCTATGGGAGGAATCGAAACACCTTTGTAGTGTGTACACACCCAGCAGGTGTGTTGTGCAAAGCCCTGCAATGAATTGCAAGGTAATGTGGTGTAAATTAGCTCTATGTTATGTTGCTTGCGTTGATGAATGCAAGGAATGTAAATGCATGAGCTAACCATTTTTGTCTAAACTGTGAAGCAGCATTATATATGCATCATGTGCATGATTTTTCCATATATGGCATTAGTGGAAATATGCTTTTAGAGACTTTTTGGTTGATAAATACGTTTTGCTGTGTGAAAATCACACACACCTGGTGTGTGTGTGTGTTTAGGTTAGTAAATCACCCCCATAGAATCTTTGACCAGTCTAACCAAAAAGCAGCATTTGAAAGCTGCTCATCAATCTATGGTCACTTTTACCTAATCTTTACCTACGAGCTGTTGTGAAACTACAATATTCAGGATGATAGCTCCCAGGCATCGCAAACAAAGGTAATATGTTCTTGTGGTAGGCTATGTTTGACACAATTGTTTTAGGTTTTTTGCTTCCATAAAGCAGTTGAGGTCATATTTTTCCAAAATTAGTTTTATGTGATGCTGTTGAAAATGATACGAAAACATACAAGAGCCAAGAAAGCATAGCTATAAATAGATAAAATGTAGTTTTCTATGCTGACAAAAAGTATGCTAATGTGTTATATTGCATGTAATGAAGCAAATAGATCTTACCTTGTTTTCATTGAAATTGGCAATCACCACGCCAACAAAGAGAGTAAGGCCTATCATGCAACCAAGAAACACAAAAACATGGATGTATATTCCATGTATCTGTAAGAAATGATAGATGGGCAAGTGTTATTAAGATAAAAACCTGTGCATCAAAGACAGATTATGTGAAAGTTTTAAGACAGAATTCAGTATGATTTTGAGTTAAAGTAGTATTAAACTCTCAAACTTGATTAACCAAATGTACTGTACATTGCCCAGCAACATATTTCTTCAAATTTTTGCCAAAGCACTTACAGTCATCATATTTCTGAATGGCTGGCACCAACTCTCTCAGCTCAGCTTCCCTGAACGTCCTGTCTAGTAAATGATCACCAGGAACAACAGCAGTATCCAGCAATTTTCAATCTACTAGCTTGGAGAAGGAAGAAAGGAGAACACAGGAGCTTTGCTTGTGTGTTTGTGAACTAGCACACACAAGGGTGGCTCCATAGGACCTTGCAAGAGAAAGGAGCCACCATAAAACAGGATATCAGGACCAGTGCTCAGGGAACCAGCTGATTCTGCAGGAAACTACAACTTTTAAACACCAATGGGCAGCATCCATTGTAAATGATTTACTCAGCAATTGAAATAGCCCAAAAAAACCTTTCACTTTAATATTACGCTGCTCATGATTAGTGTAAGGTGTCCGCCGGGTTGCGCTCCAGCCTGGAGCGCAGCCCTGTGTAACCATGACGGCGTTCGCGGCTTGTCCTCCAGGCTGGAACACAGCGGCCGCCGGGCCGTCTAGTGGCTCCGCCCACTCACGCTCTGGCCGATAAATACGAGCCAGGAGCTGCACAGGGTGTTCCACTAATGGAGTGCGCACCCTGTCAGCTCCATTCACCACAAGGACGCCATCCCTGTATCTGGACTGGAACCCTAAACACCCAAGGAGGAATCCCCACCATCGACCACCGGCTCCCCCACTGCTGGCTCTTTCCTCACGAACTGCTAACTGCAAGTATATGCCTTCTAATAGGCTTTGCCTTTACTGTGGAGATTAGAGTGGAAGGAACT
Source organism: Nanorana parkeri (assembly GCF_000935625.1). Taxonomy (NCBI): domain Eukaryota; kingdom Metazoa; phylum Chordata; class Amphibia; order Anura; family Dicroglossidae; genus Nanorana; species Nanorana parkeri. The sequence goes on from NW_017307715.1 coordinate 9,812, forward strand.
CCCGGTGGTGACTGCTGGTACTACAGTGTTATGCTTAACCCTGAGATATTGCTATAAACTAACCTCCTTGAGAAATTGAACCAAACCCCTTTAGACTGTGAGACTTTCTTTAATACGGGGTTGTTATACTGTGCTTGCTGCGTATACGTAGAACTGCTACTCATAGCAGCTTGAACCAAACTAGGAATTGCAACTGTATGCCTGTGGGAAGTAATGCATTCATGTATGGACCTCTGATGTTACAACCCTGAAACAGCAGATACCACTTGAGCTACTCACATAAGTGCCAACCAATAAGAGGGACTCTTCCTTGCATAGAGAGATATTAATTAATACTGCTGAACTACCTCTTAACCTCTTCAACTAAAAGGAGACCTTCCTCACCATTGGTTATCTTTTAATTTTGTTATTCCGGTACATGATTTTGGTAACCCCAAACTCTCCGCCTAAGACTGAGAGAGCCGCCTGGGGTTCAAACTGAGCAACCGCAAAAGACACCGCCAACACTCAGGCAGTGTGATAATAGTTGATGTCAAGGGACTCCGCAGTTGAGATCCTAACTGACCAACTTGGTGCGTTACAATTAGATTTTTAGTTGCTTTGCCCTACTTCAGTCCTACTAAACTGCTTTGATTGGAGCAAGATGTACATTAACTTCTAAGGGAAGAAAAACATTTACAATGGAAATATTTGCCAGTGTGCACAAGCCCTTATATGTACTGTATACTTACAGGTCCAACACGATGAATGATGACATCCCGAACTTCAACCCAACCTTTTAAAGATAGCACTTCAAACAAAGCCAGCATAGCATTTCCTACATTGTCAAAATTAAAGTTACGGGGATTTGCCCTAGAGAAGAAAACACCATAGTTATTATCAGTTATTAAAAGAGGAGTGAAAAAGATTTGCCAAAGAGAGTAAAAAACTTTAAAGTACACCTGTCAAGAGAGAATTATATCTGGCCTCTCTTTTTGAGAGAGTTCCCTGGATGTCATGTGAAGGCTTTTTGAGTCACTTACCCGGAACAAATATAGATTAGGAGTTCTCACATGTTACTGAAAGTCTTTACAACATGCTTGTTCCAGTCAAAAATATTGAAGCAGAACACAGCATGGTATCTAGCATTTCCAGATGGAGGCCAGCATTTAAAGACTCTATGGGGGTGATTTACTAACCTAAACACACGCACGCACTAGGTGCTTGTGATTTTTACACAGCAAAACGTATTTATCAACCAAAAAGTCGCTAAAAGCATATTTCCACTAATGCCATATATGGAAAAATCATGCACATGATGCATATATAATGCTGCTTCACAGTTTAGACAAAAATGGTTAGCTCATGCATTTACATTCCTGCATTCATCAACGCAAGCAACACACCGTAGAGCTAATTTAACCAACATCACCTTGCAATTCACGCAGGGCTTTGCACAACACACCTGCTGGGTGTGTACACACTACAGAGGTGTATACTTGTTCGTGGCGTGTTTATAAGGTTAGTAAATCAACCCCTATAACTCTCTCATTACAGATATACTTTAAGAAAACAGTTATTACCATATGTGTGTACTTAAAACAATGAAGTTGTGAGATATGTTAAAGTAGAACTCAGGCAAAAAGCTTGTTCTTTGTTCTGCTGGAGTTTTTCCCTCACTTGATGTCCTACTGACTGTGGTTACAAAGACAGGAAGTGAAGGGAAAGTTCTATTCAGGCAAAGAGAAAGCAAAGCAATACAAATATATATATATATTTTTTAGAAGAAAAGGAATAAAATGTATGTCGGTTTTAATTGCTGTCTGTATACCTGTTAGGGAGATTATGTCCCCCTCGGTCGAAGAGAGAGTGGTCACCAGGACAAAAAGTGAAGTGGAAATCTCCCTATTAGAGACACAGACAGCAGTAAAATGGAGACTGCCATCTAAAACTAAAGAAAAAACATTTTGGCTGAAGTTTCTCTTTAGGCTAATAGCTTGCTGCATTATGTAGTAAACACATGTAGCAGAGGTTATCATGGAGCAATAAAATGTATAATAATATTAGAAATACATTGTAACTTGCAATAGACCAATCAGAGATCAGAAGATTTCCAAGTAAATGTCAAGTGTTGCGGTTTGTCACCTGCACTCCATACGGCTCTGTAGACATTTCTCTTTCAAAATGGCGGTTCTTAAAGTGATGACAGGGATGGCGCTGTGTGTTCCCAAATACGGGTGAAAGAAATCATCAGCACTCACAGGATGCCAAATACTTGTTTATTTTGATTGAATGTGCATCATCTGTGTCAATCAAACCAACATTTTGGGGCCACACAGGGTCCCTTCCTCAGGGCATCACTATATCGCCCTGAGGAATGGGACCCTGCGTGGCCCTGAAACGCTGGTTTGATTGACGCATGTAACGCACGGTCAATAAAAATGAATACGAATTTTGCATCCTGTGAGTGCTGGCGAATCCTTTCATCCGAATTCAGTTAATGTGACAGCTGCCCTTCTCAGAAGCAATAGCACTATCATTATCAGAATCACTTGTACTGTAACCTGTGTGCACAGTGAAGGCTTTGCCCTTTTTTTACATGCAAAATCTTTCCCAACATGCTGTAATGCTTGAACCAGATACATTGCTTGTAATAATAAGAGTTGTGTATGGCCAGCCTTATATCTTACATGATGCACAATAAAAGAATATAAGGACTTGGTCCTATTAGGCTAATGAAGAGCCCTTTACATTCGTGGGCAGGATATTTGTCCTCTAGGATAAGGGACTATTTTTTTTTTTAATGAGAAGATTTATGTGCTTTAATATGTATCATAAAAAGGTCTACTGCATCTGGAAATTATTTATAGGTAACATTTTTATGAAAAGACAGTTATGCCGGAGGGTTGTATACAAGACTACAATGACTATTTCAAACAGAGCAAAACATTAAGTTTTCATGTTATTTATAACATCTATCAGGCAGACTGCCATCATGACAGAAAGTGTACTTTTATTTAGTTTATTTATCAGCAATTACATTTATTACGAATAGTTGTACAGTACATATTACAGTAATACATAATTACAATAATACAAGACTATAATAAAGTAATATAGTACAATACATATTCTCTCTGATCCTAAAGCAAAACTGAAATCAAAATATGTGAATTGCTTTATCAGTTAACATTTCTTAAAGTAATAATTTTTTTAGTTTTGGTTATAGTAAGGAGGAGTTAAACCCCCTTTCAGGTAATTTTTGTCATCAGTGTACCACTGGGGAGATTTCTCTTTACTTCCTATACTGTAGACAGAAAAAAACATAAAATAAGAAGTCTCTCCAATGTGAAGTCATATTTTATACAGCTTTCACCATAACATTGATAATTCTAAAATTTTCAATTCTCCTCATGTCCACCTTGGTGACATTGGTCAAAAGGGAAATTGGAGAAGTAAATCTTTCTAATGGGGACACAGACAGTAAAAAAATCTTAACAGAGGGTCTAATCCTTCCCTACTTTACCTAATTTCTCAATTCTACTCGTCTAGTCTTGTGATATACACACTTGATCATGCTAATAGTCAGCAGGGTGACTTATTGTGGCTGTGTTGCTTAGGTGCACAATAGTCCATACTAATGGTGAGGGACTCTCTGTGCATTCCCTATTGGCTATTTCAATTTGCAAAAGCCAATAGTAAACTAGCATTGTACCCGCCCTCTGCTGCAGTTCCCCATCAGGTCCATGAGCAGAGGGCGGGTACAATGCTAGTTCACTATTGGCTATTGCAAATTGAAATAGCCAATAGTAATGTACCAATGCTTTTCAATGGGAACATTTCTTTTTTTTTTTCTATTCTGACATAGCTCGTGTCAGAATAAAGAAAAAAAAGACACAGCAGTGTTTCTCTCCTGGGCAGCCAGGAGCGGGAGGCTCCCAGAGCGCCCGGGAGAGTTTCTTTCTTCTTTTTTTTTGACAGCAGCAGAGCCGCCGGATAATAGGAAAAATTTTTGCTTGCACATAATTCCATGATGGAAGTCAGCAGAGCCTCACCTCAAGCTAAGAGAAAATTCCCTTGCAAAGTGAACAGTCTATTTGTCTTTAGTAAATCAACCCCCTTGTGTCTGAAGCATGTTAGGATGATAGAGGCGTACAATACAGCAGAGCATGATTTTCCCACGGTATTGACACGTTCACTAGGAAGTTTATATGAAGTCAGATTACAGGTAATGTTACTAGCAGCATTTACAAGATACAGTTTGAACAAATAATTTTATACTATTTCCTGGAGTTCTACTCGAATCCCTGGAGTGAACAATAAATAATTCAATTCCATTCTGTATAAATATATATTATACAAACATAAATTCATCATCTTTAAACATTGCTATGCACATTGTTTACACAGCTAAGAGTATTTTACAGGAAAGCTTACCAGACTCTCGGAACCCAAAATCCTGGCTTTTTTTCTCTTGGTTTTAATTTCAAGTTTAAATTTTTAGAAACACTGACATTAATCCTAAATATTCCATGGCATTTTTCCTAAGAAGGAAGAAAAGCAGAAACGACACATTAAATACAGCTGTAGTTTATGTTTCCAGCTCCAAATGCAAATAGAATTCCCTTTCTTAGAAATATAAAGAAAACAATACTCTTCTGTTGCTTGGCCTCATTCTTTCTATTATCAATCATATGCTGCCACGTATACTGTGTGTAGTAATAGTACTTCCTTTTCATATTTAGTAAATATGGAAACTGCAATTGCATTCAGAAGGTCCATTTGACGGTTGCTGTTCTGCTAAATTAAGTGTAAATGCAATTTTAAATATGTTTTGAATAGAAGGTTGAAGGGTAAGACCGTTTGTCAAGCTTTTTATTGCTGTATGTGCCCCTATTGGGAAGATTCACCCATCTATTTTTTTTCTCGTTTTGTTGGTAAGGCAGAAAGTGATAAGAAATACAACATTTTTGCAAGAGGTAAGGGTAAATCTTTCAATGGAGGCACCTGTTCCAGTAGCAGCTATGTAAAAGTGGAATTTCCCTCACTTTGGGGAGATTTTATATCACTTTCGGTTGCATCCCTGGGACAGGAAGTGAATGGAAATCTACCCAATGGAACACATAAAAAAAAAACTGACAAGGGTTTTAACCATTCTCTACTTTGTCCCAAACTAAAATTAAACGTTTTGGCTATACATTTACTTTATTTGCCTGATCTCAAAGTTTTTAACCTATATTTTAAGTGTGTGTAGTCAGGTAGTTTACAGTTAGAAACTCTCTGTCAACCAATGACCTCAGCCCCCTGGAGCTCCAGCTAAAGTGTTAGGCTCAGATAAAGTAATGCTAAGCTTAAAAAGGTAGAGATACACTGTAGATCTTTGATAGGGAAGCCTGAATAGCTATAAAAACCTAAGAATATAAAGGGGTCCATGAACAAAACTGCCGTAGGCAGCCGAGTGAATAACCGACCCGAAGTGAAGTGAGCCGAACGCTGTCCGGCTATTTTTTAGGCTTGTACGGCTGATTTCAGCCGTATATCGCCTGAAATCAGCCATACATCGGGTGGCTTGGGATCGGCCGAACATGCTCGGCATGTTCGGCTGACCCGAAGTGCAGAAGAAGTTCGACTCAGCCGATCCAACATCTGGATCGTCTGAGCCGAACCTCCGGCAGGCTACTCTCTGCTGTTCGTCCTATTCTCATAGATGCCGAACAGCAGTGAGTGAATAGCCGAATGCTGCCCAGCGGCATTCGGCTCGGCTATTCTGCTCGGTACCCCTGTGGTCCTGAGCAGAATAGAAAAACAGGTAAAAAAAAGTTGAAAAAAAATAGAAAACGATTGAAATGATGGCAGATAGTAGAGGAAGCCACAGCTTCTTTGCTATCTGCAAGTTTTTTTTTAGTATTCTGACAGCTGCTTTCAATTTGCAATATCCAATAGCAGGTTGGCTATTGCACCCGCCCTCTGCCGCTGTCAATCACTAGAAGGGGACCTGATGGAGAACTTCAGGTCATCTCTGCTGATTGACAGCAGCAGTGGGCGGGTGCAATAGCTAGTTTGTTATTGGCTATTGCATAGTGAAATAGCCAATCGGAATGTAGCTATGCATTCCTATGCTGTTTATTTTTTTCTGACTGACGGCGCCGGCGGCTCCGATGTCAGAAGAAAAAAAACAAACAAACAACAGAGCAGGGAAAGGTTTACTCTGCTCGATCGTCCGGGAGAGTAATGGTAGATTAGCGTCCCTGGCTACTTGGTAACCAGGGACGCTAATCTGTCTATGCAAGTGGCCAGAGCCAGTCATGAGACTGAGCCGCTCAGCCAACTTCGGGAGCTGTACGAGCTATAGTGAATAGCCCGTACAGCAGCCCTTTGGTTCTACTGAACCGAAGGGGTCCTGCGGCCGAAGGATCAGCCGAAGCTACGGCTAGATCCTTCGGCAGCTTTGTGAATAGACCCCAAAGTTTTTTGCCTAAGGCAAATCTTGACATGTGAGAGTTGGATTGTGCTTGCAAACCCAGCCACCTTCCTGTGTCTACAGTACTTACGTAATAAACAGCCAAAGATTTTATCTTTTGACCCATCAGAAATGCTGTCAGCCAGTAATCAGTTTCTTAGGTGTACATAGGTATGTGAGCCCAGTCAAATGCTATATCAAGTCCTGACTGAGTAACTGACATGTTTTTTTCCAAAAGACCCATGGTTTTCTTCTGATACATGACCTTGATAAATATGATTGTGAGATCTTTATAGTAATATAATGTTACAAGGTTCAAACAGTGGTAGAAATTGTTAGAAAAGTGGAGTATAAGCTGTAAGAAAACAGGTAAGTAATTTAGGTAAGTGCACTGTGAAACGAAGAATTGCATTGCATCAAATTCTCCACTACATCATTGTATCTTCCTTTGTGTGTGGAAAATTTCTGACACTCTTCTATAATACTCACCCGGGTATCAATAGTTGGATCATTGCACTTTGCAAGCTTCCCTGCAAACAACTGGACACCAAAGCTGGCAAACACCAGCATCAGCGTAAGTAACAGAATAGATACCTGCAACCGTAATAAAAACAGTTTTATTAAAGATAAAACTTGATGAATCTGCAGACACTAAACTGATTTTAATTGGAATGAATTATAAAGCTCATAATCTTAATAACTGTTTTCAATATCGTTGAGCTGTACAGCTTTCTTCTCACTGTGTCCTTTCTGTCTTCCCCCTCTGTCTTGCTCTCTTCTCTCCTATGGCTTACTCTTTTCCCCCTGTGTCTTGCTCTCTTCTGCCGTCTGGCTTGCTCTCTTACCTTTCTGGCTTGATCTCTTTCCCTAGTGTCTTGCTCTCTTCCCCCTCAGGCTTGCTTTCTTTCCCCTTTGCCTCCTTGCTCACTTACTTCTCCCCTCTTTTGCTCTTCTTCTCTCTCTTGCTCTCGAAAAGCTCTCCCTCTCTCTTTTTCACTTTTTCAGCTCAGAGTTTAGAGCACTTAATTTACCAATTAATCATGCTCAATTTTTATTACACTTGCTTTTTGACTGTTTAACTATATAGATGTGGTGTATATTTACACTGCTTAAACATTTATTGCTTTAGTTTGTAAAAGGAGCTTCTGTTATTTTTGTCAGTAAACAAATGAGCTCTGTCACTACATTTTCTTTTGTGTCAATAAATAAAAGTTGTGGGGAGCTGGCAATCCTGAAATCAACAGCTATTTCATAACAGCATAACAAAAATAGCATGTATTACCATACAGACACACTGGCCATGGAATCATCACGTGCCCCTAAGTGGACTGCTAAAGACTTATCATGTAGTTACGCAAAAGCACTGTGACTCTTCTTATATAACACACTTGATGTAACAGTTGTTCTACTTTATAAACAACCTTGCACAAATTGTTTCAACATACCAAAAATATTTCCTTGAATCCACTAAAGAGCTCACGTACAACTTTCCTCATCTGAGGGACCAGCTTGAATATTCGGATAGGTCTCAGACATCGCAATACCATTAAAAGCTGTGTTCCAGACTTTGCAGGAACACTGTGTGGCATCCAGCAAAGAAAGATCAGACTGACCTTAACATTCAAAAATATATCATGATTAATAGGCAGTAAGAACAATGCTAAGCCATTTCTTCTGGCTCAGGTTACCGTATTTAAATGTCTGTTTTTTCCAGTATGAAGATTATAAGTCAGATGAGAAAACATATTGCACATATTACTTGCTGTTTTGCACTTGTTATTTACTCCTGAACTGAATGCTACATATTTCACAAAGCCGGACAATAAATGGATAAAAGCTACTGAAATACCACACAGAAGAATGAGGCAATTTAACATTTGTTCTGTGCGAACATATGCACAAATTAACTTTCGGGTTTTTTTTCTTTATAAGTAGAAATATTTTCAAATGTTCTGCTTTAATATCACATTATAGCTACTAAATGGAGCTGAGGAGAATATAAAATAAATACATTTCCCTATGCCTTACAGAGGAACTTGACCATTATCTTTAACATGACAACAAAGTCAGCTATAGAAATGTTTAATGTTTATTAAGGACAGTCTACAAACACATACTTATAGATAATTGATGGCTTTTTATTCTTTAAATACCTTATTTTTCTTTTGTTCCCCATTCTTCTCAAGGTGTCCATTTTTACTATGAGCAGATTAATATTAGGGATGGGCTCGATGTTCAAGTCGAGCAAGAGTTCGACTCGAATATTGCCAGTTCATGTGTTTGGCGAACACACGAACTGTCCACCGAGCACCCCACAAGGCACTGTGCACCGCAGGTCAGGTGCAAGACTTTGCCCAATCAGGGCACAGTACTCTATAAGAGCCATGATTGGGCTGTCAGATGCCGTGCAACTGTAAACAGTTGGGCGGAGCTAGCTAGCTGTCACTGCTAGCTCCGCCGAATTGTTTATATTTTGCCGGCATCTGTCAGAATGCCATTCTACAGAATTCGTAGAATGTATTTATTTTTATTTTGTCGAATCGTCGTCGTCGTGGACAATGCCTTACGTTGTGATTGACCATGGATTATGTCGGTGGATCAATTTTTTTTTTTTTTTATAAAAGACTTTTCAAAAACATGTCTTTTTTTTTTTCAATTAGAGACCTTTTTTCCATTTTTTGCATCCATGTTATATTCCACATTTTAGGCCTGAAAATGACATAAAACCCCCAAACATTATATATTTTCTGAATGCCAAGACCCTATAGAATAAAATGGTGGTAGTTGCAAATTTTTATGTTGCACAATATTAGTGCAACTCCTTATTAAACCCCAACATTTAGCGAAACATTTAATTTAATGCCCCAAAACACAACAAAATACAAAATGAAATATAAAAGATGAGGTTACAACAAGTAAAACGATACCCAACATGCCCAGGTTACAAATTGCGTGCGTCCGTGAAACGGCAAAAAACTACAGTACCCCAAAAAGTCCATAGAAGACGCTTTAAAAGCCCCCACAAGTCATCAATTTAGAGATACCCCAAAATACTGCCCCTAGAATTTATGCTCTCACTCCGGCATGCGCG
>NW_017307715.1:19829-27751 GCF_000935625.1 Nanorana parkeri
AGTGCAGATCGCACTTCAATAGCTTATAGCTGGGCTGCAGGAGGCCAGAACTGACAGCCCAGGGACCGGAAGTGATGCAATCTGCATCGCTCCCGGTCCCATAGAACGGGGAGGGGATTGATGAACGGAAGTTCGTCGACCTCCTCCCCAGCTCCCCGCGGACACCAAGGACGCCGGTCCCGTAGGAGGGTCAACGGAGCCCGGGAAGCACGGCGGCGGTGTCCGGCGGGGGGGTGGCCCCTTCTACGGGACACAGAAGCGATCTGGCGACAGGTAAGTCACCAGAATCGCTTCTGTTTTAAAGCCGACAGTCGGCTCTACAAGTTTAAACAGAGTCCCGGCGGTCATAGCCGCCGGAGGTCTGTTTAAACAGCCCCGATGCTGGCGACGTACACTGTACGTCATCAGTCACGAAGGGGTTAAAGGATTTTTACATAAATCTGGCCTCTTTTTAAAAACTTTTATTTGACCCTTTCGTGAATGCGTAGGGGTACAAGTACCCCTTACTCATTCACAAGGGGGGAGCTTTTGGGTACCCCTTTATTAAAGAGGTACACTGATGTGAACAAGCCCCCTGCCCAAACCCCCACAGCCAACGTCCTAGGGCTTGTGGGGAAGAGGCCCTTGTGCAATTAATTCAACGTGTGCAGAAAAGAACATTAATTTGTGCATATATTCACACAGGACAAACATTTACAGATAATTGCTGGGTGAATGGTCCTGTAAATTGTTTATAAATCAACTCCTAAGTGTTACTCCAAGGCTTAGATAACTGATAATATAGAACAACAGGAAATGCAGAGCATAACAAGTTTTGATACAATGTCAAATATTTTATACTCAGAATTGGAAATGTTACATATAGTTCTGTAGTAAAGTAGGGGCCGGCTGGAAGAGCTGCAGCACGGGACCAGGCTTTCAAAACACCCCGAAGTGTGTCATGCGTGAATAGCCCAATGCTTTGTAAGAGAGTGAGCAATAGAGCAACAAACAGAAAGACAGGTGGTATAAAGCCACTTCCGTCGAATGTCTTGGGTTTTAAAATGTTTTTAACCAAGTAACATAGCCACTTAAGAGCAATGTTCCATTTACACATGCTTTTCACGGTGTAAAGCTCAGTATCAATGAACTTGCTAAATGCATGATGTTCAGGGATTCTCTACCTGTTAAAGTCTGATGCATTACTAATAACAGCGCACATACTTTAGATTAAATGCCCTAATCACACAGTGTAGAACCTTTTACTTGGTTATTATATATTTATGGAAACATTAAATGGTGAAAACATTTTAAAGCCATGTTTAAATTTAGTAAGTTACAATTTGAACACTCAGTTTTATGTTGTTAAAGAACACTCTGCAGGAGAGAAATACTGGGTCTTCCATCCATGTCCTCCTAAATGTGTAAGTTGCCTGGATGTCTCTAGCTACAATACTTTCTGAGCGACATACATGAAATACATATGCATCAAGTGAAATCATATCTGATCTTCATATTTCCAGGTCAGTGACTCAAAGTACTGAAGCCTGAGTATCAACATTTCAGCACAGTAATTCGCATTTTCAGAAGGATTTACTTATCTTATAATAGAGTTTCTTTAATTTGTTTTTGTCATCTTGGCCAAGGACTACCCCAGTTTGTGATCAGATACTGAAGGAGTAGAAACACACTCATGAGGTCAGCCCTGTGTTCTCCCTACGAATTGCACTGTGCAATGTACTAGGCCTGTCTGGCTTGCAGTGTTACCTCTTCCTCTATCACTCTAAATCCAACTCTACGGGGTATTACAAGAAGTTGCTATAAAAACACACTGAGGTGCTATGTAAAACACATTTTATGGACGGATAAGATATAACTCATGGGTTAAACAGGATTGTTTTTTATCTGCCCACATTTTGCTTTGTGATTAAATCATACATATTGGAGCTTCTGATAACTCAGAGTGTAGTAAGAACTAAACATATATATACTATATTGGAGCAATGCACTTTAGTGTGACAACACTTGAATTACACCTTTATGTACAACTGCCAATAATTATGACACGGATATCCAAGCATGTTGACTAACATTTAATTTATTTATTGTCAGATTCTTTAGTGCTTGGCCACTTGATCTCTCCTAAAAAAAGGAAGGTCAACCAGTCTGAATGCTGATCATCCTTACAGCAGAAATCACATTATCAATGCTTTTTGTCATGGGAGCAGCATGAAGCAGCAATTATTTCAGGATAAACTATTTATTTAGCTCTTCTGTTGTTGTTTGACTTTAATCACTTATGAAAGAGTTTCCACAGGCCAGCTATTACATTTTATTAATATTTATGTTTAACGAATTGATTCCGAAAGAAAAGAATTCCTCACTTAACATATTAAACATATAGGAAATGTATATTTGTAACAGTATTATAGACATTAATCTAGAACAGAAACATATTAACTTACAAGATATATGAATATGTCCATCACTCCTCCAAAATCCCGTATAACAGCTGTGGGAGTAAAAAATAAGCCATCTGCCATAATCTTCAGGTTCAGTTCAATGCTCATGAATATGACAAAAACATACTCTGCAATCTGACACAGAAAACAGATAGGATTAGCAAAGGGAATGTTAAGCAAAGGAATTGAGATAAAACAAATTATTGAAAAGTTTTACCTGCAAAGTTGGTGTGTGCATTACTCTCCTAAAGGGGGATTCAAACATCATGGATATACAGGAACATATTGTGACAACAATCATGACCCAGTCAAGGTAAGTCACCAATCCCAATAAATCACTGTAAGAAACCAGACATTGGTTAGCACAAACCTCAATCACTTTTTTTAAATCATATTTCTTTTTAGGTAAGTCTGAGAAGAGTGTATTACTGTATTTTTCACTGCATGGTGATTGCACATCTCTTTTATACTGAAATAAGACATCTCAAATATCCCCAGTTATAAGAAAGGGTAATTATAAATGGCTATAGGTGTTGGCATGGGTTTAATGGGTACAGATATGCAAAAATAGCAAAGAGTGTGTTTTTACATTGCCCAGCACATTTACATCAGAAATGTTTTTTCAAAAGTATGCATTCCAATTACAAACAGATACAGATTCTCCAGGTTTGCAGTGTGATGATCATGCTTCTCTGATTATATAATGTGCTATAAAATACAATAACTCAATTGCCATTTTCACATTTGTTAAAACAATATGAAACAGCTTAATAGAGAAGAATATAAAATAAAATTAGAATAACAAAATACACTTAAGAAATGAAGTGGTAGTCAGTAATTAGATATTGGTCTGATTATAACATGAGATTTGTGCACAACTTCTGCCATATGAACACATTCTCATCATGTGGTCCTATCTGAGTAATACACAGTATGGAACTGCCAGGCTTCTTTCTGTTATGGTGTGACTCATTAATTATATTTCTGAAGTGACATCAAATGCTCTTGCCTGATAGGAATTTCTCTGACACGGAAAGAATCCAGACAATTTCAAGCCATTACATGGATTAGGGCCACATAAGGAGAGAAATCTGCTACAAAGTAACACATCTTTACAGCAACATAATCTGTGCTGTTTATGGAATCCTGACAGATTACAGATGAAGCCATTTGTATAAAAGACCATTATAGGATTTGTTGTTAAGAGGGGATGAAAAGGAAGATCTGTAGTGATGGATGAACAGACTACAAAAGAAGATAAAGGGAAATAAAAGAATAATGAGTATTATTCAGCTGGGACTGAGCATAAACCATAAACACAGGAGAAAGGAGTAAAAAATGAATTGGAAGGAGTAGATAGGGTCTGATTTCAATATTGGGCACGTGCTTCTACCAGGGATGTGTTTTTTCCTTTTTTTCATTTAACTATTTACAATAATAAATAAATATACTAATAAACATAAAATATACAATAATTAATAAATATAAAATAATTAGGCCTACCTTTGTATGGCAAATCTACATTAGAAATCATATTTATTTACAAACTACTTCCAGAAAACCTAAATAGAACTCCAGACTTTTTTTAAGTTTTGGGTGAAGTAGACAAAACTTAAGGTTTTTATTCATATATCCCCAATGGAGAGATCTGCCCTCTCTACTGGTGAGGGGCTATTCACATTCACAGGGGGAAATCTTCCAGTTTTTGACACCTGCTCCATTGAGAACTATACCATTTCATCCTGTGAAGGTCTAAGTAGGGGAAAATTCCTCCAGTGGAAGCATAGGCATCAATAACAATGTGACAGTGGTTCTAACCCTTTTCCAATCTATCCCGGGCTAAAAAAAAAAAATTTGGGGGTTAGGCTCTTCTTTAAAAAGTCATATCAATTGTAATGGTAGTGCATAGTTTAGAATACACTATAATGGTCTGTCTGGTCAAACCCATGTTCCAAGCTTTGAATGTGGAAAGATCTAAGTTAATAGATGGGGAAGATTACACATACATTCTGCTAGTGAGATAAAGTGGGTTTTAGGCTGTAATACTGATTCACCTCTTAATGATATACTGTAAGTCTGTAACATGCTACAACCGAGAGGCCACGAGGGGCTCTAAAAATAAAGGTGATTCTATTTATTTCTCTACCTTGCATGCTTTGTATGTAATTTATTTTTGTTGTTCTTAATATGTTATGTTATATCCTGATTAGTAGTTGTTCTAATTTTTTGTCTTAATATCCATTCATTTTGTACATAAATGCCAATATTTTCCAGCACTGAAGTTGTAAACTGAAAGCTCTGCATTTTAGCTTGGCCAGATATACTACAGCAATGTAATGTAGGACTGTTCATAATACATCTGTCGAGACAGTTTTATATTTAGGTTTCATTTAGACTAGCAAAATTCTTAAACATCTGGTTTTTATTATTTTTTAATATAAATAAGAATAATATTAAAGGAGAATTATGAGGCGAGTGATTTTCACTCAGTCTCATAATCTGAGCCGACCTGTGACAATGAAACTGTCACAGGTCGGCTCAATAGATCGGGAAGTGAGCGAACACATACCATCGCTCGCTCACTTCTCGATCCATCCCTGCAGAGAGCCGTGACTGTCATTCACGGCTCCCTGCAGGGATTCCCCCCTCCCCTGTCCGATCCTCCAGCGCTGACTGGCGGAACGAATGGGCGGGGGCAGCTGGCTCTGCCTCTGGATATGCAGAGCCAGCTGTCAATCCTGCAGCTGGGTGGATCTCGACAGCAATGTCGGGATCCATTCTGGCTGCGGCATCTCAGTATACCGCAAGCTATAGCTCGCGGTATACTGAGCTTTGGGTCACGGAGAATGCTAGTTTGTGTTCTCCCGTGACCCTTAGGTGAACTATGGGGAAAAGCCCTGACCCCATAGTTCTCCTTTAAGCAACATATGGGCTCAGTGTTATTTACATCTTTTAATTTTAAAATAATCCGATTAAGTACTGTCTGTGGTACTGACTCAAATTACAGACACAGTGATCAAGAACTAACAGTGCAAGGAATCTACTGCTGTAGAAAACAACTACGGATGATTTTAAGAAATGGCTGACGTTTTTAACATTAGTAGAAACTTCTGGAAAATACTGTTAACATGTACAATTTGTTATATGGTAAAGCCAAAAGCAGATGTATGATATTCTGTAAGTTCTCTAGTTGGTTATTTTTGTTCTGATAGCAAAAAATAAATAAATACATAAATAAATGCAAAGACAGTAAGGACTGGTACATTTGACTAGTCTCTGGCCTATCTCCCATTGTCCTTTTCAGGGGTGGAGTGAATGCTGCGTGCTGCAATTATTTTGGTATGCCGCAGTGCAAAGCACTGAACCAAAAGCTTCAATAAGCTGCTTTTGTGTATCACCACTGAAACAGTCTGCTGCATACATCAGCATTAGATATAAAGTAATATGTGTTATATATGTTATATGTTTTATTACACCCAAACACAACAAAAAAATCCAGAGATTATAATAAAATCTTATATATTATAAACACACATTGGCTACGTTATTACTGTAAGTACACCTGCTCATAAGCTCAAGTTGCTAAATGGTAAATTGCATGACTGCTACATAAGCAGGATAAGTAAGTCAACCTAATCAAGGATTTCAGTTGTTGTTCTACCAAATATTGGAATGATAAATATGTATACTCCAATTTGATCTGACCATAAAAATTGCTGGTTCCAGATGTGGTGTTTGCAGCATCCCAGAGACTGATGACACCCTTTGGGTTTCATGTGATACAATCTCTAGACACGCAAGTGACCCTTTGGCACTTATTGGGCAGCCCCCAGGCCCCGGCAGACTGCAGTCTGTGTTTTCTGACCTAGGTACCTACTTGGGCCAGTGAAGGAAAATATTCCATAGACTGGGCACTAGTAGTTAAAAGCTTTGTTTTTCTAACTTTTACACCATCTTTCTTTTTTCTATACTTTCCTTTTTTTTCTATTTTGTGATGTGACACAAGTAATTTTAAAGGGGGCCCAAATGTGGAAGCATTGATTTGATTGATTAAAGAGGCTACATTAGCAGTGATCTCTAGCAGTTGAATGTAATGTATATTTGGCCTATGGCTGTCTTCTTCTGCATACCCCTGGTCTCCAGCAACAGTATATCTTTGTCTATCTCCTTTTGCATGTCTGCATTCTCTGTCTATCTCCTTTTGCATGTCTGCAGCTTTCTGTAATATTACATTCACTGTATATTATGTGCAGCCATTTGGTAATGTCAGGGGCCACACTTGAGGCTTCCTATATCAAGAAAGTTGACCACCAGTGCTCTAGCATTTACATAAAATATTGTTAAAAACACCTTGCTACCGGAGAATGGCTGAACCTCTACAGTGACCTAACAGAAAGTTCACAACTTTTTAAATAATTAGGAGGTTATTCACTTAGCTGCCGAAGGCCCCGAGCCGAAGTGAAGTGAGCCGAACACTGTTCGGCTATTCACTTCAGCCTTGTACAGCTGATTTTAGCCATACATCAGCTAAAATCAGCAGTACACCGGCTGCCTTTTGGTCAGCCGAACATGCTCTGCGTGTTTGGCTGAGCCGAAGTGTAGAAGGACTTTGACTCAGCTGATCCAACATCTGGATCGGCTGAGCTGAAGCTCCGGCAGTTCACTCGTTACCGTTTGCCCCTATTCTCATAGGGGCCGAACGGCAGTAAGTGAATAGCTGAATGCCGCTGGCCTTTCTCCGCGCTTCGGCTGTCACTTCGGCTCAGTCGAGCCAATGCAGGGGCGGACTATGCCGGGGGGCAGGGTGGCAATTGCCCCCCGGGCCTCTCTGATGCCACCGCGAACTGCCCCTTGACCCCCAGCCACTGCCAGCGACGCGGCTCTGTAAATGGTGCGGCCGCTGCTCCTCAAGGAGGTGCTCGGGAGGCTCCAGCAGGGGGCCCTCTAACATGCCGCGTCTACCTGGTACAGCCAGCGTGGATCGCCTCGGTATGCGATCTGGCTGGCTGTATCAAGCAGACGCGGCCCTGTAATCAAGCGCTGTAGAGGGCAACCCCCTTGAGGACCGAGGAGCAGCATCGGATGCGGTCCGGCCGGCCGGGGGCAGCGGCAGAGGGAGAGAGCCACTGCAGCTGCGGCCACAGCAGACACCCCCCCCACAACCAGGGTCCATGGAGGCCCCCACTGACCACCAGGCCAAGGTAAGGTGACAACATTTTTAAAAACAAAATCCAGGGACATTTTATCCCCGGGAGCATAAATCAAATTTTTTTTATATATTCACCTGATCCCTGCATCCACCAAAAGTGCGGCCTCCCGTCTCCCACGCTGTTAGAAGCTGCATACGGAGCGTGCTGGTTACTACTTAAACTGGCACGCGCTGTGTGCAGCTTCTGAGAAGATACGCTATTAGCGTAGCGGGAGCGATGCAAAATGCGCAGCCGGCTTCCTCGCTATGCTAATAGCGTATCTTCTCAGAAG
>NW_017307715.1:28028-33798 GCF_000935625.1 Nanorana parkeri
CCGTGAAACTCTCTGGACCCCTGGTGAGAGCCCGCACAACCATCCTGAGACCCTTTAGACATCAGGCGGAGAACCCAGAGCAACAGAGTATGTCGCTTCATATTATTCTGCATTGCGCTGTGTAATGTATTATTGCTGGGATTTGTAGTCCTCTATAGCTGATGTTGTTCTGCATTGCTGTATAATGGTATTGCTGGGATTTATAGTCCGCTATAGCTGATGGTATTCTGCATTGTTGTGTAATGTATTTCTTGGAATTGTAGTTCTCTATAGCCAATGCCATTCTGCAATGCTGTACAATGTATTTCTGAGTTAGTGGCAGAACTACCAGGGGCGCAGCAGTCATTCACGCGCAGAGCCCTGACGGGGCATCCCTCCCCTTACCAGTGTGCTTTACATTTCCTAAACCGATAAATACATTCACACTACTGTTACAAGGATGGCAAAAGTGGCAGACAGGGGCGTCCAGGGAAGAGGCAGAGCAGGAGGGGGGCCAAGTTGCTGCACCATGGGCCTCTGGATGTACTTGCCCCCTGGGCTAAAAGTTGCCAGTCAGCCCCTGAGCCAATGCATATGCCTTCGCTCGGCTGCCATCAGTTGCTATACAGGCTAATGTGAATAGCCCGTACAGCAGCCCTTTGGTTCAACTGAACCGAAGTGCTCAGACGGCCGAAGCGAGCCGAAGGATCAGCCGAAGCTACGGCTGGATCCTTCGGCTCCATAGTGAATAACCATCTTAGTCTTCAGTAGGGTCATAATTTAGCAGTCCTTTAATAAATCAACCCCATAGCATTAATCCATGGATCCATCCAGTCTTGTTTCATTTCTGGGTGGTGGTACACTTTAGGCACCTTATATCAATAAAGAATAATTTGAATGCCACGGTGTACATGAGTGTTGTAGCTAAACAAATGCTTTCTCTTGTTGGTACCTGGATACTAAAGTGGCCACAAAGTATATATATATACTATATATACTACATATATGAGAGAAAGTATACCTGATTGTACTTACTATAACTGGTGGTATTTGGTATTTTTCACTGCTCCGGTAATAGGATCTGTTTTGGAGCTGTATAAAACAGGAAAAGTGGCAAAATTAATAAAAATGTAATCCTTTCCAAAATATACAACCCGTAAATAACCTTTATGACTAATTCACTAAGCAATTTTTCTAGCATTGTTAAAACAGGATGAAAGACAAATGAACACTATTTCCTTAGTAATAATGTTTTCTTTGGCTAATTCAGAAGCGGGTTCAGGACTGATGCCAGAACTCTGCTGTGCATCATGGATAAATTGCATAATACTGTGGATCAGGTAACCATATTTGAATTCGGACATGACTTCTCATGGGACCTTAGCAGGAATTTCTTCATGTTTTAAGAGACAGTTTTAGCAATAGCAATATAAATGCTGAACAATGAATAATAAACAACAATGAACATTTTCTTTTTTGTTAAAATTACCAGGTAATTTATACAGTCCATAGCAGTACAGCAAGAGCATTGAGCAATGTTTCAAGTTCTAAAGCTTGAACCTTAATCAAGCCATCATGTGGAACACAATATTAATAAAAAGATGACAGCACTCCAAAATAAGCATGCAGCTTTTTTATTTGTTCAAACAATGACATTGGAAATACAAGAAGGGACTTTTCTTAGGCATTTCACTTAGTCATAGAATTTTAAATTTTGGTTCATCCTGTGGAAAAAAGGTTTTATCAGAGAAGAAATGGTCGAAAGAGTTCCTGTTTTGTAACCTTCAAAATTAAAATTGACAGAAAATACAGTGAGGGACATTTTTGAAGCAAAATAGCTACACAATTAGACACAAATCAGACAAATCATACTCTGAGGGTGGGGGGATCAGGGCCGGGACAAGGTGGACTGCTGTCACAAAGCTACGGTACCTACATTCAGCCTGTGCAGCTGAGCTGTATTCCACAGTGCCTGGCTATGTCCATTCCTTGTTTGTCGCCCCTCTGATGTCTTCACACAGGTGGGGGAGGGAGACAGTGGGGCCTGAGTGGGTGGGGCCTGATGTTCCGGGCAGGATTGGAAGGAGAGAAGGAGATGGAGGTATACACTGAAGGGGAAGCAGGGTGGGCAGGGCCATAAGAAAAGAGCAGTACTGGAGTGGAAAGAAGTAAATAGCGCCATATGCAGGGGGACTGGGAAGGGTGAGCACACAGCTTCACACAGCTCTACCACATGCCAGGAAAAGGACAATTAACATGCTGGGTTGGCATGTGTCACATTTGTCCTCAAAAATTTAAATTGTATTTTGGGCAGGTAGGTACTGTTACCAGCTGCAATCCTGATCCTTCTGCGGCAAACGGCAGGTCAGATCTCACTGCTGCCACCAATATGTGATGATACCACTATCAGCCTCACCCTGCACAGAGATTTTCCAGCTTGCAGGACAAAAATCTAAGGCCAGCAGACTGACAGCAATCGTTATTGGGGTTGGTTAACTCTACAGTTATCCCTTTACACACACAAACAATAGCTGCCACCACATTTTAATGGAAACACACACTGTTCCCTGCAAATGCTGTGGCAATTCTAACTTTAAGCAATACCTGTGATGCTTGCTGTGCCTTCAGACGAGAATATAACAGGTTTTACAATATTTAGTGCTCTACACAGAGACAAGGATCCTTATTTAGAGCATAGAGCTAAAGCTTAACATTAATAGCTTAACAGGATTATTTTAAGTAAAGGAAAATGTGCAAAAATATACAGAGAACAGGCAAATAATACAGCAAACCAAAAAGGAAATAAGAATGAAGTACTTAGCAAAGTCCTGAGTTCTATGGATTCCAGCAGAGTCAAGTTGATGAAGCATAAGATGGATCTGAGATTTGGCTGTCTAGAAACAAGTCTCTTGGCAGATGTTCTTTTCTTGATGCTAAAGGCGAGCTCCAGCTGCCTTGTGCAGCAACTTTTTGTGGGCCTTCTAGAGGGTTTCACCAGCCCCCACCCAATCAGAAAGAGCCAGGAGTGTGAGACAGGAGGAATAAAGCACTTTATGATATTTCATCTGGCCCTCAGTCAGTTCTTTTACAAACTATGACATAACATAATATGATTCAAGCTAATTAACACTATAGGAAAGGAAATTAACAAAATGGCTGCCAAATGTATATACAACTCAGTGCCTTTCCCACAGAATTAGATCAGATTAGATCAGATGAAGTGAACTTTCACTTCATTATATTGAGATTCAAATAAGACACCTGAATATGATACTTTCTTGTGTCTACAAGAGATGTTTAACTAGATCATAAATTAAAACTCTCCAAGTTTAGAAAATAAACATTTCTCTCATAAAAAAACAGGTCTGGTGGAATTTACCTATTCAGCATACAGCTAATGAAACCTTACGAAGACAAAAGACACTGAGGGGAATTTATAAAAACTGGAGCAGACAAAATCTGGAGCAAACGTGCACGGCAACCAATCAGCTGATTGGTTGCGATAGGCAACTGCTCCAGATTTTGCCTGCTCCAGTTTTCATAAATTCCCCTCAGTGTTTTTAAATTTACCAGTTAACCTGGGAAGAGGAAATCTCACAAAGTATCCAAGAACTCAGGATAACTGAAATTCAAGCTTCCATTGTTTTTAAATGCAGAGACTAGACAACTTTAGATTTTATGACTACTGAATAAACTCAAGGAAAACATTAGCCTGAAATTAAACTTAGGCTCATGAAACTAGGACGTGGTACTAATCATTCAATGGTATGAAGCCATTGAGGATTTTGAAGGAATTTTCTTCTTTCCCCAGATCAGGTGTTTTTGTTTCGCCTTAATGGGATAACATAAAATCTATCACTAAATAAATGTTATATGGAAAATGAGTAATCAAGATGTAAAGTTAATGTTGCAGGGCTATATTGTGTTGATATATGTTGGGTAAAAGTTTAAAATATTTAAAATAAATCATATATTGAGAAACCAGCCCACAAAATATTAGAAGACTGACACTCATTCATCCCAAGAACCATATAGAATATTTATGACTTACATTATAGGACAAAGATGGGAATTTATCAAAACTGGAGCATATAAAATCTGGAGCAGTTGCCCAGGGCAACCAATCAGCTTCTCTCTTCAGTTTGTTCAGTTAAGGTTTGAAAATGAAAGAGAGAAGCTGATTGGCTGCCATGCAAAGTTGCTCCAGATTTTGTCTGCTCCAGTTTTGATAAATTCCACTCAAAGTATATATCTATTGAGACGGATACATTCATATCAATAAATAATATAACAAAAGCTTTTTCTTAGGAAGTTTACAAGGTAGCCAGTGACCCCTATTGACCAGGTATGATATTACATAGACACACTCCAAACAAATACAAGCAATTATCATAAATACCCTAAGCCAACGGGACAGAGGTTGCCATACTTAGAACTGCCCAATTAACAAGCGCTGCTGATGTCACAAACAAACATGACAAGGGTACTTTAGCGGAGAGGAGAGAGAGAAGAGGTATTTTTTTTTGGTCTTTTGAGGCACACACACTTCCTGAGGTCTTTGACACACACTTTCTGGGGCACTGACTCACTACATTGGATGCAAACTGAATTCCTGGAGAAAAAGGCTGCTTAATGGACTTCCTGGCTGAAACCACTGCCTTCCTGGACTCCCACTACTGGAAGAACCTGGTGAATACTCTTTTTATTGGGCACAAATCCCTGACGTATTTCCTAGGCTGGTTTAAATTTACATTTCTTTATTTGAAATAGTGATTGATCTGAGTTTTGGTATATTTAAAATTGTAATATACTATACGCTTAATTGCTAGTTTATAAGCTTAGGGGGTTATGCACAAAGGAGTCGAATTCACAATAGCCCGTACAGCAGCCAAAGGCAGGGAAAGGCTGTCATGACATCACGTCTGGGAATAGCCAATACAGCAGCCCTTCTGAGGGCTCAGGAGGCTGACTGTGGGAAGACTCTGACAGGTGCCTGACAAAAGTAAATAGTTGGGCAGAGCTAGCGGTGATGTCACCACTAGCTCCACCCAATTGTTTATATTTTGCCGGCATCTGTCAGAATGTAATTTTGCGGCGGGAGTTCGCTGCGTGCGGACGGGACGGCGGGCATCGGGATTTTTCTCATTTCATGAGTTGTTGTCATTGTCATGAACAATGCCGGATGTCGTGGTTGACGTAGTTGGATCAATTTTTGGGATTTTTTTAAATAAAGGAAGTGTCAAAAATCATTGAGGGGAATTTATCAAAACTGGAGCAGACAAAATGTGGAGCAGCTGTGCATGGTAGCCAATCAGCTTCTCTCTTTCATTTTCAAATCTTAACTGAACAGACTGAAGAGAGAAGCTGATTGGTTGCGATGGGCAACTGCTCCAGATTTTGTCTGCTCCAGTTTTGATAAATTCCCCCCATTGTGTTTTTTGTACAATTAAAGGATTTTTTTAAATGTCTGGTGTGTTTATTAAATTTAAACCTTTAGTGAATGAGTAGTGGTACAAGTACCCCTTTACTCATTCACAAGGGGGCAGCATCTGGATGCCCCCCTTTTTTAAAAGGGATACCCCGATGCAAATAAGCCCCCTTGCCCATAGACCCTCACAACCAATGCGCCAGGGCATGTGGGGAAGAGGCCCTTGTCCCCATCGGCACGTGAACAAGGTGCTTTTCCAGGGGGGACCCTGGAAAAGCACCCTCCCAGTGCCGAGGGCATGTGGCCTGAAATGGCGGGGGCTCTCACCCACCCCCCCTTTCCCGCCCTGCCCGGCCCGTGCTC